>NC_133896.1:153347235-153458894 GCF_964199755.1 Larus michahellis
GCTCAAGCTGAAGGATTAAGAAGAACTACTTCATGTCTATGGCTAAACATAAGCATTTTTGCTATAATGTATGTTAATGTAGTATCTCAATTGCAGTGTAACAATATTAATAAAATAGTTAAAGGTGTGATCTACAGTTTTAGAATGAACCTCTTTCAGAGGGGAAACTTTAACTGTCCTGAAAAGAAATATATTCTTGTGCACTGGCTTTTGATTAATATTTAATTTTTAAATATTTGTCCTCAACCAAAAGCAAATAGTTACAGGATGTTTTGTTAGGTTTTTTATTGTCCTTCTGTGGGCAGTGTACATTTTTCTAGGTATTTTTCAATCTTACTGAAAATATTTTGAACTTTACGAGGAGGGAAAAGTTGAGAAAAGAGAGAAATATATGCAGATTATTAAAAAAAACCCAACAAACAGCATGCTTTGTGCCTTCAACAAAAGTACTTTGGACATAAAATCACCGTGGTTTTCATTTAAGATATTGCTAAGGAATTGGACTACATGTTCATTTCCCTTTTCCCATCAAACACATCCATGAAGTGTTGTTAATCCCTTGACATAAAAACAAACACCAAAGAAAGATGTATTTATGGTAAAAAAACATTGTAACTTTTAATTCAAAACAAGCACATAAAATTTCATTTTATTAGAATCTTTGTGCAACAAAGTGAGAAGTGCAGTTTGAGAACATATGAAAACAAGCAGATACATAGAAAGGTAGATCTTGTCTGTTCATTCAAGTTCATGGTGTATGAACGTAGCTAAGAGTGAAAAGAGGTGTTGAAAAGGGTATTTCTTCCCAACTCAGCTAAAGGCAACATTTACCCCAAAGCTGAAAAAGCACCTCCACTTACAGCACAGAAAATGAAGCAACAGATTTTTATAACCCTAGTAAGTAGCTTGGTGATGCAAGAACTCTGGCCACACTGACCATTTCAGATGACGCAGGTAGGCAGCTGCAGGTATGAAGAACCAAAAGACGGTAGGACTGAAGTCCAGAATTCTAAAGAGATGGTATTCCATTAAACCTAAATTAGCAAAAGAAGCCAAGATTTGTATGTCAGCATGTCAGTACTCTACGCAGTGCTATGTCAAGCAGTTCTGCTGTCAGCCCTTCTACATGGTTGTTAGTGAGAATGGTTGTCCTTTCTATGGATAAATCTTTTGTTAGAGATGTCATCTAAGCTCATACGTTGCCAAAACCCCGAAAATTTAGAAAACTTAAATTGTACTAGATAATTTCCAAAGTGCCCCTAAATCATCTGGTTCTGTGTGGACACAACTGCTTGTACCCCCATGCTTTAGGGAGTCATCTGTATCTGAGGTGCTGTCAAAGGCACTGTGACGAGCAGGGCAAGCTATTCCGCAAAAGTGTCTGATTCAGCAGCTTGACTGGTCAGGGCTTTTCCCAGGAC
Organism: Larus michahellis; assembly: GCF_964199755.1. Lineage (NCBI taxonomy): Eukaryota > Metazoa > Chordata > Aves > Charadriiformes > Laridae > Larus > Larus michahellis. The sequence goes on from NC_133896.1 coordinate 153,348,657, forward strand.
TACTCTTACCTACCAGGCTTAGCAGAGGTAGTGAGTGGTGGTAATAGTCTAGCCAAGAACTGACAGTAATATCATATAGTATTTTTCTTTCCTTTAGAGAATTAATTAATTTCAAACTGTTTCTTGCCTCCAGGTATGTGGTATTATTTTGAGATCTGCTAATTTTTGTACCATTTCTTTGCAAAGCAAACTAAATTAATTAACTTTCTTATTTGTTCCCTTTAACAAAGAATTGGAGAACTTCTGTGCAGGACTTTTAGTGCTAATTATTTTGAATAATATTTTTTAGTACTACAGTCCTAAATGTCCCATGTTTCTGCTAGATGTTTCTTGCTGTTTGTAAGCAAGTCATGATTATGACTTCACTTCTTCTGTTTGAGTATACTAGGTTCTGTTATGCTGGTTTTATATGTGAAGTGAAGATGGGGTAAAAGAAGAACATTAACTATAATACCCTTAAATATACCAGCAAACAAAATATAGAAATTATAGACAAGTTAACAATCCTAGCTGTTTTCTGCAGACATTTTATTGTAAAGATGCAGTAATAAACATAGCAGTTCAATAGCCCAAGAGTGTGGTGTTCTCAAGGGTAAGAGATTTATATCATTGGCTGCTGCAAAAGCTTTGGTGATGTAAGCAAAACTAAGCTAAAAGTTTAGTAGTATGTGAAGTTATAATACCTGAATAATACCCATCTCAGTCTCTGAGTCATGTTGTTTTTCTCTCAAAACCCAACAAAAACACAAGTTCTGGTCATACAGGCTGTCCATAGGAAATTGCCACTGTTGTGGATCAATGAAAATTTTGGTGAGAACAGTGGAGTTGTCAACTCTGAATTGTTCCATTAATGAAAAAGTGTAAGATTTCCATTAGCATAGCTGTTCTTGAGCCACTGCACAAATTTACGTACTTCCACGGGGAGTTGGTCCTTTATGTTATCAAAAGCAGTAGGCATTTCCTCAATTGGTATGAAGGCTAAGGCTTGTAGGTAATGGAGCTTCAAATTGAATTCTGGATTAAATCCATGCTGAGTTGCCAATCCAGCACTTTGTGTTCTTTGCCAATAGCTTTGGCTCAAGTGAAAGAAGCAGGCTTTGTTCTAAACTGGTGCAAATTCCTTGGTTGCTGTGATTGTAGCTTGTTCAAAGTGAGTGATCACATATGTGAGTCTTAAGTAGAGCTGTGCAAAACTTGGCAGCTTGAGTGCACAAGGGGTTTGGTGAACCTTCATTTGGCTTCTGTGTTTATGGGTTTGAATTAGTGTAGGAAAATTAAAGGATGAGGTAGGAGATGCACTGAATAAATGCATCTCAAGAAATAGAATAAGTCACGAGAAACATATCAAAGGTAGATGCAATCAAAAGTGAGGGACTATAAAATACAGTAATTTAGATACAGTTCTATTATCTAAATACATTTGTTGTAGTTCAGACATAGATATACTATGCAAAGATACAACCTTAAAGGGGAGCTTGTTTTATTTTGTTTGCTTTATTTTTTTATGGAAGTGAATTCTTCACCCATTGGAAATAAGAGAAAAAGCATAACTTTCCTGAATGAACGACGATGATTTACTTAGTTCTGCACTGCTCATATTACACTTTATAATTTGTATGTCTTCCTTGCCAGAATACTCTTTCTCATTAACTGTTTTCAATTCTTTTTAATTTGAGATTTGCACATTAATAAATTATGTGTAAGTAGTAGGCTATGGTATATGGTTCTGCTAACCATATGTTACCTTAACATCATACTGGCTTGGAGGAGAATAGTCCCTTTTAACTGTGCCTTCACATCTTCTTTCTCCTCCACTGTTTTCTTAGAGTGATGAAATGGTGGTAGGTAGAAATTCCTTCTCTTACATGATAGGAATTTAGGGTGAGCACATTGAGAGACTGATGAAATATACTTCAAAATGTAGCTTTTTAATGTGGCTATATTTTGCCTCTTCCACTCTAAATGCTGCCATTAATTTCATAATAACAATGACAATGAGATACCCTGATATGAGTTAGGCTTTCATGAATCATAGTGTTCTCCTTTGAAGAAAATATACTACAACTAGTACTACTACTGCTGTAACTATTACTACCACCACTGTTCTTTTTTTTACAAACGCAAAATGTAATTGATTGACTAACTATTGCTTTCCACTCAGGCTCCCCATTCAAAATTACCCTTGTGGCATTTCCAACCACTCTCAGTGGAGAAATCCTGGCCAAGACAGAGAGATGAGCCAGAATTCTCCTGCCTGCTGTCTCAAACTGTCACTCCATGGGACCATCGCAGCTGGTGCAAATATGTGGGCTGCTCTTAATTTCTCCTGAGGACCAACCCTGCTCACAGAATAATCAGGGAGCTATTAAGTTCCTTTTAAGTTGAAAAGGATACCAACTCGTTTGTATTAAGAATGTTACTTTAATGGGATACATATGGAAATGCCGTCAATGTGATGATATAAAGTGCGTCTATATTTTCAAGACAAAGATTCAAGTTTTCAAAACTAATAGTGAGCAGTGTAGGGCAAATAGTAAAGCAGACATGGAAAATGTAGGCTATCTATTAGCATCTGATGTTGACTCAGCAGGGGAATCCTTCCTCTGAGTTGTTCTGTAATCAGTGCTCCTGTATTTATGCATCTCATTTTTCCAAGAGCAAATGGAGCAGAGCTGGTGACTCTTACCAGTCCTTTGCACAGTAGCAGTCCTGAGGTTTTAGCCAAACATGAAGCAAATCCCAACAAGAAATTATTTCAGCACAGATGTATATCACAAGGGTTGTGGTAGAAATAGCAATTTATTTCCAAGGACCCTTTATGTGAAAGGGGCATTCATCAGTCAGGGATAGTGGGGAAATCCATGTCCACCAGCTCTACTGATTATTGTTTTATTTTTCTGAAAACAAAACCAATCCATCTAATAGGGAGAGAAAACTTTCTTCTACTTCTATCTCAAATGTTATAATGCATTTCAGAAATTAGGGTATAGTTGTGTTTATAGCTGCAGAATTTCCAATAGTCACATTGGTTGTTTTTGATTTATGGCATAGAGTTAAGGACTTTATAACTAAATTTACCACAAGGAGATGAATACTCAGGTATCTCTAACTTTGCATCCAAGAGAAGAGTCCTGAATATTGCTATTATTAAGCCCAATTAGATTGAGAACACTTTCTGGGAATGAAAAAAAAGAAGTTCTGAAACTAAGTTGAAAACATACAGCTAATGAACAAAGTAAAGAGGAACGTAGCAGAACTGATATGAAGCATTGTTTTTCTAACTGGAAAATCTTTAAAAAAGGAATGGAAAATGATACCTGGTATCATTTATTTTAGGATTATCCTATTCCATTAACAAAAGATTAAAAAAAAATCTCTACTATAAAATGCAATAAGATCATTCAGCAGATCTAGGAAAACAATACAGCTTATTAAAAGTCTATAATTTTTACAGTAATTTACAAAGAAATACTAAATTTTATCAAACTTTCTATTTCATTCCTATCAGAACTTCATTGTGAGAGGACATGCTTTGGTTAACCACAGAGGAACTATATTTTGGGGTACAAGTGCCTATAAAATAAATAGGGATCTAAGACAATAACAGGGTAGAAGTCATATTGTGCACAGGTGATTTGGTTAGCAAGAATATGTTTTTAAGAGGAAAAAACTTACAAGATACTTTAGGAAGACAGAAATGATCAATGTAACTTACAAGAAAATAATTTCAATGCTTGAAATAAGCACCAAAATACATACTGAATATTCATTTTAAAAGATATGCCCGTTTACAGGATGACTTGAATGAAATTGATTTCGGGACATAATCTGCCAAAGTGAGAAAGAAGTGAGAATATGAAAATAGAATTGGTCCGTGGTTGTGTGGTTTTCCTCTTTTTTTTTTTTTTGGTATGAGATCTCTTATTTTTTAAAAAACCACAAAGTTAAATGAGAAGTGAGCGTAATTAACTTTCATATTGTTACAGGAACTTCAAAGATAACATTTCTGTAAGACTCTTTTTTTTAATTATCATTATAATAAAGCATCCCCACTTCCTTTATTTATAGTAGTATCAATGTTTCAAGGCCTTAGTTTGGAAATATCAATTTGGCACAACTTTCAAGTCAGGTGTTGCAGACTAAACTCTGTGCCGCAGGTAAGGCAGCTGAACTGCAGAGTCAGTGGGTGATTCCTGCTTAGGAAACACAGGAAACAAATAACACAGGTAGGTACATCAAATGTGTAATCAGATTTTCTTGTTCTGTTCCCAGCCATGGGTAAACTAGTTTCCTAATCTTTCATTTGTCTCCACTAGAAACAAATGAGAAGTTCACAATAAGCCATGGAGAGGTAGTTGGGTTTGGTTTTTGGTTTTGATTTGTTTGTGTTTGTTTGTTTGTTTGTTTTTTTAATTCCTGCAAACAGGCTTTATTTTGTTCTTACTTTTGGGGTGAACACACTTCATTAGTATTAAATACTGCTTTGCTCAGAGGTTCTGACCAGCATTTGGGATTTCACTAAGTTAACCTGTCACATTACCCTGCTAAATATAAATAACAACAAAACCAATATGCTGTTGTTAACTATTATTATCTTAATATTTGATTGTCAATAACAATAAAAACAATTATACGAGGTCTTTTCTTCGTACAGCAGATGTATAATTTTCCATAGATGTTAAATAATGTGAGTTGGTGGAGTCACTAAGGAAAATGATGTAGGATGAGTTCACAGGGAAAGATATTTAGGCCTTGAAGATCTGAACACATTTTAATGCTTCTCCGTTTCATGTATTTCACAAGAAAGAGTATTAAATCTTAGTGTCACTAAGGCTAGCATTTAGTCATTCTATATTTTTTTAATTACAGTATTTCTTCAACCTAGTGTATTGCCAGTTCACAGTTCATTTTCCAGCCACCTCTTATTACAACAAGTCATAATTGCCTGCTAGTCAGAGCTCTTCACACAGGAGCCACAATAAACTTTTTTCCTTATAATTAACTACTCCACGGGAAGGTCTCTGGTCAGAATGTTTTGAGAACTATTTCTTGTCTTCCTTCTGCATTTTACCGCTACTATAACGGCAAAAGAAACAGCCCATCATATTTCCATACATGCTTAAGACTTTGAAGAAGATATTGGTTCCAGGGAAAATATTTTCTTCCTTTCTCATCAAAGCTGTACCTTATGTATATGGTTACCAGTTGTTTTCTGCCTTTCTATAAACCAGTAGAGCTGGTAAATTAATCCAAAGTGTGTCTTCAATGATCTTTTCATAGAAAATCAAATGTTTTCAGGAAACAAGACTGAAAATTATAGTGAAAAAATGACTTTGATCTAGTTTTTCTGAAAAAAACTCTATTTTGGAAAGCTAGAAAAACATTTTGAAAAACACTTACTGCTTGTGTCTTGTTTTTTTTCCCAACAGCTGTGTATTAATCTTGTGGATCTTATTGATATGATCTATCTATATGTCTTGTAATGTTTTAATTGAAACTCATAACTAAACAATTTGTAGTTTCAAAGTATTCATATCTTTAATTTTGAGTGGGGCTGCTCTTCATCCACATTACTTCCTGACTTTCCATACAGTGACTGTTTGTGTTTGTTTTATTTATTTAGTATGGTCTTTTGCCAAAACTTCTTTCCTTTCCAGCTCCAATCCATGTGAAACCTTCAAGATAGTCATATGCTAATACCAGAATGAATGCAGTTTTGCAGTTGCATTCATGATGGTTTATCTTTCCACAAACATTCTTGAGAGCAAAACTGATCACATAAAAGCTCAAGCAAAAATAACAATGACTATCACAAAGGGAACTGGGAATATCAGCAAATTTACAGTTTATACATAATGAAATAATAGCCTTTTCCATTAGCAACTACTGATTTTCTCTAGCTATTCAACACTTACTCAGAGAGATACTACATTTGCAATATACCTTCTTTGGTTGTTTTTCTGTGATTGTCTCAGTTGCTTCAGTGTGTTCTTGCCTTGTGTGACCCACTTGTGGCTGAATCCACCAACAGATTTAAGAATCTATGCAACAATTTTAGTATGCAAGTTTACCATTTAAGAATTACTAATATTTCTGAAACACCCAAGTCATTGTTATGTACCAATAGGCAATTAACATCTCAAGATATCTGAGCTCCTCAAGGTGGAAAAGGCACACTCTCAGAGTGCAATTCCAGGTCCTTGCACAGAGCTTCTGCTTTGAGGAGTCTCCTATTAGTAGGGAGATGGAGAGCAATGGCCAAGTTCAATGAAGATAAGCAAAAGGGCGAATTGGTTTCAAAGTTCTTCAGTGAGCACACACTAACTCAAGAGATTTGCATGTGAGCTTCTGCAACTCACCAGGAAAGGTGCTTGGGCTGAATATGTAGACACTTTTCTAAGTCCTTTTTCTGAGTTAGGCAGATTGAAAATTTTGGTGATGGGGTGGGGTGGGCAAAGCCATAAATCTGAGCTTCAGGACATGGGGATAGCTCCAGGTATTCAGCTCCTGAAAGCATATCTAAGATTTTATGCTCCCTTTGACCGTAAGTGGGTTATCTAACTGAAATAGATAAGGTTTAGTTACCTAGCCTCTCCTTAATCTTTCTTCTGGTTAGGTTTGGTAGCATCTCACTCCTCACCTGTTCATTTCTAGGAATGTAGTTTTCAGTTAACAGTCTGGGACCTAACTCAGAATCACAGAATTCAGAATGGTTGAGGTTTGTAGGCACCTCTGGAGGTTATCTGGTCCAATCACCTGCTTCAGCAGGGCCACCTAAAGCCAGTTGCCCAGGACCTTGTCCAGACAGCCTTTGAATATCTCCAAGGATGGAGACTCCACCTCTTGTCTGGGCACCTTGTGCCAGTACTGGGTCATCCTCACAGTAAAAAAGCGTTTCCTGATGTTCAGAGGAAACCTCCTGTGTTTCAGGTTGTGCCCACTGCTTCTGGTCCTGTCACTGGGCACCACTGAAAAGAGCCCCGAAAAGAGCCTGGCTCCATCCTCTTTGCATCCTCACTTCAATATTTATACACGTGGATAGGATCCCCCTGAGCCCTCTCTTCTCTAGGCTGAGCAGTCATATCTCTCTCAGCCACTCCTTGTAGGTGAGATGCTCCAGTCCCTTAATCATTTTAGTAGCCCTGTGTTGGACTCCCTCCAGTATGTCCATGTCTCTCTTGGAGCCCAGAACTGGACCCAGCACCCTAGGGGTGGCCTCGCCAGTGCTGAGTAGACAGGAAGGATCTGTGGTGGTGGCTGTACCAGTGCTGAGTAGAGGGGAAGGATCACCTCCCTCAACTTGCCAAAAATATTTTGCCTAATGCAGCTAAGGATACCACTCACCTTTGTTGCAGCAACGGCACATTGCTGGTTCATGGTCAACTTGGCATCTGCCAGGATCCCCTGATCCTTTTCTGCAAAGTCTGTTTGCAGCGGCGTGGCTCCCAGCATGCACTGGTGCGTATGGTTGTTCCTCCCCAGGTGCAGGACTTTGCACTTCTTTTTGTTGAACTTCATGAGGCTTCTGTCAGCCCATTTCTCCAGCCTGTCGGGATCCTCCTAGAATGCAGCAAGACCCTCTGGCCTATCAGTCATTCCTTCCAGTTTTGTGTCATCTACAAACTTGTTCAGGGTACAATCTGCCCCATCACCCAGGTCATTAATAAAGATGTTAAACAGGACTGGACCTAGTATTGACTCGTGGGGTACACTGCTAGATGCTGGCCTCCAGCTAGGCTTTCTGCTGCTGATCACCACCTTCTTGACCTGGCCATTCAGCCAGTTTTCAATCCACCTCAAAATCAAGCTCAAGACCTGAGTACTTCAAAATAGGTATTTATGGAGTGTTGACACTGGCTGGACACCAAGTACCCACCCAAGCCATTCTATCACTCTGCCTCTACAACTGGAAGAGGAGAGAAAATATAACGAAAGGCTCACAGGTTGAGATAAGGACAGGGAGAGATCACTCATCAATTACCTTCACAGGCAAAACAGTCTTGACTTGGGGAAATTAGTTTAATTTATTACAAATCAAATCAGAGTAGGATAATGAGAAATAAATCCAAATCTTAAAAACAGCTTCTCCCCACTCGTCCCTTCTTCTCAAGCTTAACTTTACTTCTGATTTTTTCTGCCTCCTCCCCTCAAGCAGCACAGGGGGATAGGGAATGGGGGTTGCAGTCAGTTCATCACATGGTGTTTCTGCTGCTCCTTTCTCCTCAGGGGAAGGACTCCTCACACTCTTCCCCTACTCCAGCGTGGGGTCCCTCCCATGGGAGGCAGTCCTCCACAAACTTCTCCAATGCGAGTCCTTCCCACAGGCTACGGTTCTTCACGGACTGCTCCAGTGTGGGTCCCTTCCATGGGGTGCAGTCCTTCATGAACAGACTGCTGTAGCGTGGGTTCCCCATGGGACAGCAAGTCCTGCCAGCAAACCTGCTCCTCTCTCCATGGGTACACCCGTCCTGCCAGGATCCTACTCCGGCATGGGCTTCCCATAGGATTACAGCATCCTTTGGGCATCCATCTGCTCTGGTGTGGGGTCCTCCACAGGCTGCAGGTGGATATCTGCTCCATCGTGGACCTCCATGGGCTGCAGGGAGACAGCCTGCCTCACCATGGTCTTCACCACAGGCTGCAGCGGAATCTCTGCTTGCACACCTGGAGCACCTCCTCCCCCTCCTTCTACACTGACTTTGGTGTCTGCAGGGTTGTGTCTCTCACATATTCTCACTCGTCTCTCTGGCTGAAGTTGGCAGGGTTTATTCTTTCCATTTCTTAAATATAGAATCATAGAATCATAGAATTGCTGAGGTTGGAAGGGACCTTTAAGATCATCGAGTCCAACCTTTAACCTACCCTGACAAAAGCCACTTCTAAACCATGTCCCTAAGTGCCCCATCTACCCTGTTTTTAAACACCTCCAGGGATGATGAATCCACCACCTCCCTGGGCAGCCTGTTCCAATGTTTAATAACCCTTTCAGTGAAAAAATATTTCCTAATACCCAATCTAAACCTCCCCTGACGTAACTTGAACCCGTTTCCTTTCGTCCTATCACTTGTCACCAGGGAGAAGAGGTCAGCCCCCACCTCTCTACAACCTCTTTTCAGGTAGTTGTAGAGGGTGATAAGGTCTCCCCTCAGCCTCCTCTTCTCCAGGCTAAACAACCCCAGCTCCCTCAGTCGTTCTTCATAAGGTTTGTCCTCCAGGCCCCTCACCAGCTTTGTAGCCCTTCTCTGGACACGCTCCAACACCTCAATGTCCCTCTTGTAGCGAGGGGCCCAAAACTGAACGCAGTACTCGAGGTGAGGCCTCACCAGTGCCAAGTACAGGGGGATGATCACTTCCCTAGTCCGGCTCACCACACTATTCCTGATACAGGCTAGGATGCTGTTGGCCTTCTTGGCCACCTGGGCACACTGCTGGCTCATATTCAGCCGGCTGTCAACCAACATCCCCAGGTCCTTTTCTGCCAGGCTGCTTTTGAGCCACTCTGCCCCAATCCTGTAGCGCTGCATGGGGTTGTTGTGACCCAAGTGCAGGACCTGGCGCTTGGCCTTGTTGAACCTCATACCATTGGTCTCAGCCCATCGGTCCAGCCTGTCCAGATCCCTCTGCAGAGCCAACCTACCCTCAAGCAGATCAACACGCCCGCCCAGTTTAGTGTCATCTGCGAACTTACTGAGGGTGCATTCGATCCCTTCATCCAGATCATTGATAAAGATATTAAAGAGAACCGGCCCCAGCACCGAGCCCTGGGGGACACCACTTGTGACTGGACACCAACTGGATTTAACTCCATTTACCACCACTCTCTGGGCACGGCCATCCAGCCAGTTTTTTACCCAGCGAAGAGTACACCTGTCCAGGCCATGAGCAGCCAGTTTCTCCAGGAGAATGCTGTGGGAAACAGTGTCAAAAGCTTTGCAAAAATCCAAGTAGATAACATCCACAGCTTTTCCCTCATCCACTAAGTGGATCATAGAAGGATATTAGGTTTGATAGGCATGACCTGCCCTTCACAAACCCATGCTGACTGGGCCTGATCACCCTGTTCTTCTGCATGTGCCGTGTAATGGCACCGAGGAGGATCTGTTCCATGACCTTCCCAGGCACCGAGGTCAGACTGACTGGCCTGTAGTTCCCCGGATCCTCCTTCCGGCCCTTCTTGTGGATGGGTGTCACATTTGCTAACCTCCAGTCAGCTGGGACCTCCCCGGTTGTCCAGGACTGCCCATAAATGATGCAAAGTGGCCTGGCGAGCACTTCTGCCAGCTCTTTTAATACCCTTGGGTGGATCCCATCAGGCCCCATAGATTTGTGCACCTCCAGGTGCTGAAGCAGGTCCCTCACCGTTTCCCTTTGGATTACAGGGGCTTCATTCTGCTCCCCATCCCTGTCTTCTAGCTCAGGGGTCTGGGTACTCAGGGAACAACTGGTCCGACTGCTGAAGACTGAGGCAAAGACTTCATTAAGTACCTCAGCCTTTTCCTCATCCTTGGTCACTATGTTGCCGGCCCCATCTACTAGAGGACAGAGATAATCCTTAGTCCTCTTCTGTTAATATGTTAAATATGTTATCCTAGAGGCACTACCACCGTCGCTGATTGCCTTGTCCTTGGCCAGTGGCAGATCTGTCCTTGAGCCAGCTGGCATTGGCTCTATCGGACATAGGGGAAGCTTCTAGCAGCTGCTCACAGAAACCACCCCTGTAGTCCCCTGCTACCAAAACTTTGCCATGCAAGCCCAATACAGTATTATAATGCCAAATTTTTTATTTCGTTCTTCCTACTAGGAAAAAAGAAGATTAAAATGACCCTTAGATTAACTTTATCCCAATGTAGTACACATATGGTTTGGTCCTAAATACTCTGAAAACTGACTTCGTCAGGTTTCTTCTAGAGTATCCTAAAACATTAGTTTTCTAAAATGAACTAAGGTCAGGAGGTCTGCAAGCAGAATACTAATTCCCATGACACTAGGAGCTGAGATTCATATAATTGGAGAATATACTTAGAAGGCAGAGTCATAGCATCACTCTAGGGAGGAGAAATGGAAAGTATCCTTGAACAGATTGTAAATATCAGCACTTTAGGTATTCTTATCTAACGAAACATTAGTTAAATTCTTTACATGTAATTACTCCTTACACAAACCCTGTTTAGAGCAGAAGAGTCCTCCTCTGAAATTAAGATGTTATTAATCTAACTAGTAATATAGACATTTTTGTTTTGTTTTAGCTGCCAGCTTAATTTGCTTTAGTTAGGATGAAGCAAATGGCAAGGGACATTAACATCTATCAATAAATAAATTAACTATTAAGAAATGTAGATCTAAACAAACACTTAGGCATCTTAATCAACACTTGGGAAGAATTTTGACATCTTTGTCCATAATAGCAACTTTAAAGCCAAATGCTGCCTGATCCTGGAGGAACAATTCACTGGGGGAGGGGGAGTGTGGGGTGGAAGGGGCAGCGGGGAAGAGTAGCAGAAGGACAGAAAGCTTTGTCATTTCACTGCTCCCTAACAATGGATGTCATAGATTCTGACTTACTTTTAAAGGACTTTGGATTTTACAACATCATATATATATATATATGTATACACACACACACACATACATACATACATGTAAAACCTGTGTCTGAGACCAGAACTGCACAAATGTGCACAAATGAACAGTGTCAAGCTCCCAGTTCAGTTTTCATTTTCTGTGCTTATGAACCCTGAACTGACGTCTCTCCCATGGCACTTCCAGCAGATTGGGTTGAAATCATCTCACCTTCCATTGCCAAGAGCCTCATAGACAGTGTTCTCTTGCTGGAGAATACTTCTCAATTTGTAATAAAACAAAAAAGCTTAAGTCCTTTCTTGAAGTCAGACCACAAACAGCATTTCATTAGATAAAAATTAGTCTTGATCAGGTTTATTTTTATGTTTAATTGTAATTGCTATTTTATATTAATTTTCATATGTAGTTTTGTAGAAGCACTCATAAATGTATTTTCATATTTCTAACCAGATTATAAAGTAAGCAGTATTTTCTGTTTCAATTCAAAAATTGATGAAGTTGTAGTAAATTGTTTCTAAATGTTTTTGTCCCTCCTCAGCAGAATTAAAGTACTGCTGAATAAGTACTAGGTGGTGCTCAACAAGAATTTAGGCAGGAGTAATCTGTTCCTTTCCCCTTCCCTGCTGTGCAATTGCGGAGTCTGCTGCTGGTCCAGGTGAAACGTATCTTGCTCTTTTTTTTTTTCTGAATTTTTGAAAATGTTCAGTGAATTTTCAGATTGGAGTCATAGCCAAACATTTAAAATTTCATGGATAAAGATAAGCTTGCAAGTATGGATTGTAGAGACTCCAGAAGCCAAAGGTAAATTTAAAAAGTGTACTCAGTGTAATAATGAAAAGTTAACCTAGGGAAACAGGTTCTCTCTTTTCTTCTGTAAATAATAATAAAAGAAGATAGGCAGAATGAACTGAATACTGGAAATCTTACTTCTGTTTTCTGTATGTATTTTAGTTTCAGTAAAAGAGATGTGGGCTTTTTTTTTTTTCATTTCAGCTACTAATGGTGACATTGTTTATGCTTTCTTTTTTTGCAAGAGATGAACTTATATCTGATATATCTGAGGCATTCCCCTGATGACAAATGGTTAGAAAGGTTTTGGGGAGGGGAATCGGTATTTTTGTTCTGTGACTGCCAGCATTTATGGAATGACATAATTGGTGTTTATTTTCACACATAATAAGCCCTAACAATACAGTAAAACTCTGTACATTATAGAGCTAAAAATATATACATGTATTCTATTTTTCTATATCTATAGGAAGTTAGAAGGCAGTTCGACTGCAAAGGTCAACCAATGGATAAGGCAAGAGTAAAAGAGATTATAGGTAAGAAAATAATCTCTTAACTGAATCAGTTCAAGCCTTTTAAAGATTCCAGTTTTTCCTCAGGTAATATGCCAAGATTTGTGACCAGTCAATGAACAACTGATTTAAAAAAAATGACTTACAATATAGCAACAGGACTGAGTCTGTATGTGCTTTGGGACAGTAAACTCCCAGAGTTTTCTGTGGTACATACAATGGAATATTCTGGCTCCATTGTCTTTTTCTGTCAGATACCATAGTATTTTTAAAAACTATGAAGCCGTGCAGGTTTTTACAGTGCAAAAAATAAGAGGGGTGTGTTTGTTTGTTTTAAAGAATGGTATTCTTCTTAAATTCAGTTTGCTTTCATGCAAAATAGAAAGAACGAACCCTGGTAAAGAAACAACAAACTTTATGTAATAATGGAAATCCCAGACCAAAAAAAAACCCCAACAATCTTCTAGTTCCAACTGTCTAGCTAGGTTTTGCAACAGAGCAAGAATTGCTATAGCATACAAGCTTCAGGGCTTACTAGGCCTCTGGTTCAAATATAACAGGTTAGCAGAGGCCAGGTGAAAGGCCAGGCTGGGATCTGCAAGAATTTCTACTTAAGTGAGAGACAAACTGCTGGATCCTTTTGTGGCTACTGTGGCAAAAACAGCTGAACGTGAACCTACATTTCTCAACAGAAGGACTGTGATATCAGAGGAGTCAGCATCCTTTACTTCTAACCTCTCCTCATGCTTTAATGAACAAAACAGCACATGGATATTCATCAGAATTAATATCTGTACCAAGCAAAAAGGGAATAACAGTCCACTAATAGTGTATTGACATTGTTCTGGTTACTCTGTTAAGGCAACTTCATATATTTAAGTAAAATAAGTAAATGCTTTAACTCACAAGTTTTAATTGGGTTCTAATTTAATTTATCTAGGAAAAGAACACAGGGCAGCAATTATTGATGATAAATGTAAGATAGAAAAGACTAAAGAGAAAATTAAGGCAAAGGCCTACAGAGTTTTACATTATATCTCATTCTAGGGTTTGAAATTAGCTTGTCCTGACTTCACTTAGTAAGATAATATCTAGCTTCAACCTGACTTTGAGTGAACTCTATTGATGAATGGAAAAGGCTGTTTTTCTCTGGGAAAGTGCCTGAAAACAATCTGTTTCTGAGATCAAATGAAAAGTTAAAAGAAAAGAAAAAGAGACAGAGTCATCTGAGCAGTTTCCACATGTATTTTATTGCTCTGAATAACAGAGAAAATTAGGATTCTAATTTTTAGAAAGCATAGATTCTAATAAACTACTTTTAGACAAAGTAAGTTTTCTTTTCTGTGATATTTTTTCCATTATTCTCCATCTGTCTTTTCATATTATAAGCTCTAGGGGTAAGATCTGTGCATTCAATATGTATTTGTAAAGCACTTGGCACTCTCTCTGTACTTAATGCAAACACTAAAAGCCAACACAGTATAAAATATTAGCTCTTCAGTTATATTCAATCAGAATGGTTCACTTAGCTCCTCTCTGCTTTCTGTGAAGGGTACCAATTAAAATAGCCTGCAAAAAAATCTCGTAATTTATTAAATGATGGAGGTTTGATATCATCTAGACCAGTTTTACCCCAGTTAAATTTTTGTTTCATGGTGTTGCACTCAGCCCTTCTTCATGTAACTGAAGTTAGAATCAAGCTTGCACCAAAAGATGAACTACAGAGAGGCTAGTCATAATGTAGGCAATTTCCTTCCTTGCTACTTCCTCATAATTTGCTAGAAACAAAGAACAAGACATAATAGTGTCCTTTTCTGGCTTCAGCTAACCTGGGAATACATAGAGAGTGCACAGAATGCTTCCTTCTAAAGTTTTTTTCTTTTTATGGTACTGTTTAAATTATAAACCTCAAAAGAAATATTCTGAATTAAATGAAAAACTAAAGGGGAAAAGAAAAAAGGAACAAAAAAAGATTGAGCGAGAAGGGGAGCAGAGGAGGCATATTCCCCCTATCTTCCCAAGCAGAGAAAAAATCTGTGGAGTTCCCTTCCAGGCTTGCAGTGAGTCTCACAGGCAAATATTCAGGTATGGTCTTGACAGCTTCTCAGAGGTCTTATTTTTAGAAAGAGTGAGTCACGCCCATCTTCTGAAAAAGCAAATTATTTTAAAACACTCTTGCTTGCTGAAAATCACTATTCTTCTTGAATATCTTAAGGGTATATTAATTGCCTACAGATAAAGATATATTAATTACCTACTGATAAACTCTTCTTTAAAAATGTTGAGTTCCGATAGCAAGCACTTGAAGATAATTAAGAACTTGGGATAATTGAGAAATGTAGGGCACATCCACATACACTTCACATAAGGTTATTCAAACTAGTCCCAAAAGAGAGGATATGTGTATGCCACAGTGCTATGCCACACAGGTATACTAGCTCATGTATAGGAAGCAGTATAGCTATGTGAATATGGTATTTGCACTGGGACTAATTAGGTCACTTCACTTTCATACTGTGGTTGTTTTATTTTCAGAGCCAGCTGGGTATCTTTTCACAGTTCAGTATTGTTCACTATAGACATACCCTTAAAATTATTGTGTATACTTACTGCTATTCCCTTACATATTCACCCTGTGCGCTGAATGAATTAGGATCCCAGTCGGAAAACAGCACACAATTGCTCATAAGTTGTCATATATCTCAGTATTCTCTATTTGGAGTTTCCAAACCTTAAATACTTGATTTTCGCCACCTGATTTTTGAAGAAGGAGGAAACCGAAACATATTTTTATATGTTTGTGACAACCCTCCATTCTGTGCTCTAACGAGTATTTGAACTACAACCTTTACAGCTGAGACTGTTATTCCTTGTAGTAGGAGACAATTATTATCTCAGTGGGGAACAGACAAACTGATCAAGTTTGATCATGGGGTTTGGAGGGACCTCAGCATAGGCTGACTTACTTTCTTCAACTTTCTATCATGGAAGCTTTTGTCCAGATGTGAGGAAAGAATTATTTGTGTTACTTTGGTGCTAGGAAAACGTGAAAGACTTTTCTGGCTTTTGCTTTTACAAGAGAAAATTTTAGCATATTCTGGTCTGAATACAGATTTTTTTCTGGAAGAAAGGTAAATGTGGGAAGACACATAGTTGAGCTGTGACTGGTAGAAGACAGTGTTGCTTCTTAAATGTAGGTGCTGCTGATCTCAGGAAGCCAACAAACAACTATCCATGTTTAATTAGACTTGGAGCACTTTGGGCCAAATTGCATGTTTTCTGATATGTTACTACAGCACCTAAATGTTGTTGCTTCCAGAACCTACTAGTCATTGCAACAACATATGTGACAAAAAATAATGGATATATTAGTAAAAATACTACACAGAAGTAATGAAAATTTTGTTCAGATGAGGGACACAGGGGTATTGTGCAAGCTTTTTCCCACGCTGTAGTTTAGGATTTTACCCCTCAAGAAGTTTTTTTTTAAGAAAAATAAAAGATAAAAATATTTTTTCATAAATATGCATTTCCTTTTTACAGAGTTAGCATGAAACACTGAATTTTTGTATCTCCCATGATTGAAGTATGAGTAATTGCACATATAATTGAACTGCCAGATATAATTTCTCTGATTAGGAATGTACAGATATCAGTTTGGTTTTCTAGCTTGAAACTGATCTAGCATCATAGATTTGTAGGTTAATATGATCTATTGAGATAGATTTCCATTGGTTTCTTTGTGCAAAATAAAGTCAGGCAATTCACAAACACTTAATTCTATTAAAGATTAATTCCATTAAAATGTTGTCATGGTTCTGAAGTGATAAATGTGACAGCAATGAGCTCGATTCATGCCTGTGATACACTGAATTTCACAAGCCACATCTTTAAGGGCAGATCTTTCAGATAGGGAAATCTTGCCTGGATGTGGGCTCCAACCACACAAAGCATATATGATTTCAGGAAACTAGAACCAATCTATTCAGTACTAAACTGCCGGGGTGTCTGACTATGCATTAAAGCTGTCAGCAAGCTATGGAAATGTTAGAAAAGACAGTGACAAAATCACTGCTTACTTTCTCCTGAACCCGAACCCATCTTTAGG
The DNA here is from genome assembly GCF_964199755.1 of Larus michahellis. Classification (NCBI taxonomy): domain Eukaryota; kingdom Metazoa; phylum Chordata; class Aves; order Charadriiformes; family Laridae; genus Larus; species Larus michahellis. The sequence goes on from NC_133896.1 coordinate 153,365,646, forward strand.
AACCCTTTGCATCACAGTCTATCTATACTTGCTGTGCAGACTTCACGACTTAACAGCTTTTTGCTCAAAGTTGTAAATTTTCATCATTCTCAGATGGCTTATTTAGCCCATGTTTCACCAGACCCAGGATGTTTGATACAGCATTCACATCATCCCAGACCTCTGCAGGAGCAGTAAGAGAGGATAGAAGGCATTAAGTAAAAAAAAAAAAAAATCTAGAAAAGACGCACCCAGTGCCACATGAGACTTAACCAGTTATCTTTAGAATCTTAAACTCCACAGGCTGAGAAGGAAAATAATTATATTAGCAAAAATTCCCTTTGTAAATCCTGCTTTCTAACGGAGAAATCACAAAGCAAGAGAGTGGAGGGTCATTGGAGCTTTTAAATTAAAGTAGAAAATGAAAAATAGCACCCCTGTCACAACGAACAGTAAAACTTTCCAGTACAGTTCAGACCTACTTGAAAGTCTGTGACAGATGTTACTGAAATTTGAAATACTCTTTTTGCTGAATTGAGGTGTAATAACACAAAAGTTTTTCTAGAACACACATAGTCTTCTGAGTACAACCAATATAAGAAGCATATAAACTCTGAAAAGGATACTTGCAAGATAGGTTTAGTTAACCTAATATGCTTCCAATCCATCAACTAAATGGTTCAAATATTTTCCGTATGCTAAATGTAAATAAGTGAGGCAGGGTTCATAAATTCAACATATTGCTTTGTTGTCTGTGGAGTTGTACTGATTTTCCAATTGGAGCAATTATAGCATTGTCATTTCTTTAATAAATCTTTTTATTAATTTTTGATGCATATAAATACACAAAAGTCATAAATAAGAACAAATAGCGGGAAAAAAAAGAGAATAATACTGAAGAAAATGCAAATTATATTGGTTTATAATACCAAGAACAATCTGCATTTCTAGAACATTTTCCATTCAGTTGTCTCCAAACATCCTACAAATATCAGCTATTTTCAAGGCTTCTGTGACAAGGGGAAGCATTAGCATCTCCATTTAAACTGGATTCAATTTTTTAAGTGCCTGCTAATTTGGGATACCTGTTTGGAGAAAGGGGTGGCTAAAGGAGGAATGGACTAACAATATGACATCCTGAATAATCAGTAATAAAAATACCCTTTTTTGTCATCAGTTTCCTGAGTCTTTTTGAGAAGAGGAGAATGTTATTTTAAGTGTGTGTCGAGAAAAGAATGTAGTTCAGGACTACTAATTTTCAGCCCCGTTTTCCATACACCAAATCATCCTGTCCTTGTGCTCTTGTTAGGGTTTGAATATCAGTGCTCAGTAGCAGCAGACCAAATTCTGCTATTCCACCTCCCAGCGTGACACCTTACCCCTTGAGGACATCCACTGTTTGCAGTCTCAGTCGCTCTGTGCTATTTGCAGTAGAGCTTCTTGTCCAAGGAGGCTCTTTCTGCAATAACTATCGAGGCACCCTCATTCTGCCACCAAGAATGAGACATATTGTCCTCCCATTGTCTTTTTGGACTCTATAGAAATTTATTATCTTCTTTATTTTAGGCTATAACACTATATTAAAAAGAATACAAAGAACAAAACTATAATATTCTCTGTATGTCTTGAAAGGGAGTAGTCTGATACAACTTCGTCTTTATGCAAAGTGTTTGTCTGGAGAATAATGACATTTTAAAATATCAGTACAATTATCTCAACATTAAGAGAGAGATCTTTTTTAATTTCTTAAAAAAAAGAAAATAAAACAGAAGCAAAAAAGGAAAATAGAATGTATACCTTATTCAGAGATCTGAATTTCTATCTGCTTGCTATGTACTACATCAACAGACTTGACAGAAAATTGATCCAGCAGTTATTTCAAGACTATGTAACCCAAATCTGTATTATGATGTTGGGGAAATGTCCTGGTTTCAAGAAATTAAACGAGCCTTAATCATTTCAATTCACCAGTCTCTTATGATTTCTTCATATGATTTCATTAAGTAGTTTGATACGTTGCTTAAGAATATTCTGTTAAATTAGTAATATTTACAAGAATTTCTCTCCATCCCTGCAGGGATAACAGAACATTATAACAGTTCCCGCACAGATAAAGCCCTCTACTTTCAGTGCCTTTTCTGTTAAATCTAAAAATCAGCTTGCCTTTCTAGCAGCACTGACACATTTATTCTGTGTAGATCAAACAAAGGGGTGTTAAATGACAAGGAAAAATTCAGGGGGACTGGTAATGCTGAAGAGGACACCAAAATCCCCAAAAAGAGGACCTGGAGTAAGAAACCTCTGTACAGGATGTCTCACAAGAGTTTGCCAGGATCGTGACATTTTTATAGGTAATTTGGGGGTTTATCCTGAGATGTTATGCATCTTTTGTGACACCCTGGGACCCTGGGAGCTCTGCAGGAAGCCAGAATACAAAGTACAGACAGAGGTTCTGGTGTCTTCTCCTTCACCTATTCTCCTTTGCTTGGCTCCATCATACTACGTAATATTACCTAGAAGTCATAATCTTTCACAAAACTTGGATCACAAAACAATGGATCACATGAGATGTAAATATCACAGAAAAGCCCCTTTCAATCCCCATACCTACATGCTCATGCATAAAAAACATCTTGGCGTTGACTGATGATGGCTTCTAAATATGACAGATCACGAATTTCTAGCTCATTTGTTTCCTTCTCTTTCATAGAAGATCTGATTATCGGCTATGAAATTTACCTAAATAAAGATTGTGCATGGAGCAGATTTTACGCCTTTAATTACAAAGAAGAGTTAGTTAACGTTGTTGTACCAGCCTTCCTCTCTGTTGCACGCTGATTCCACACAGTCCTTACAGAAAAAAGAGCATCTGCAAAATTGAACTGCAATGAACAAGGCAAGCCTCGGGGGGACCTGTTTTAAATGTGTACCCTAGGTGGGTCTATGGAGGTTTCCTGGCAGGGTTTTGAGCCTGGAGAGTCCTGTGCTTGTTGGGAAATCCTGATTGCAAACCTCTCTTTTTAGCAAGTGAGTGGGTGGTTCATAATTTTGGGAGAAGAGGGCTCTGAACTGCCTTGCCTTCGGGCCTTCTGACTGCAGCGGTGGCAGGTCTGGCTTCAGTTCTGAAAGAGAGAGGGTTTTTTTTGCCAAATTTTCTAACCCAAGTACCTGCATTGTTACATGCTTAGCGCTGACATGCAAATACTGACGCTCATACATATGTATGAATGTGTCAGTGTCGGTCTTCAGCCGCGGATAGCTGTATGCTTGACTGGCATGTGTGTTGCTGATTACTTGATTCTTGGATTCCAATGATTTTTTGAGACAGCTGAAACCCCAATTTTTTTGCATTCTGTTTATTTAGTGAAATATCAAAAAAAGAAGAGAAGGCGAAGGTTGATTTAAGTTTAGAGTTTTGTTTTTCAAGGTTTTTTTTTTTTCTTTGGCTTTGGTGTTTTCTCTTAAGCTGTGTTTCAGCTTGCAGCAAGTGGTTGGCCACCCCTACCCTTCTGGTTCCTTGCTTTCTTTTACACTCTTCCAGAACATGTTTCATGCCTTCCCTCTTTCTTGTTTAGACTAAATTAGCCAATGAACAACCTGACCCAGCTGCTTAGCTGTTCCCTGATCTGCATTTTACTTCTTAATGAGCTCAGAGTGACAAGCTATTTAGGCTGCTCGTTCCAGCATCAGCTCTGACTCCATCTGTAACTTTAGTGCCACTTCTTTGTCAGCAATGCCAATTACAAATGTGTGCCTTTCTAATTTACAGCACTCTAGTTATAACGCCCACGCTGTGCTCCGTGTGTTCTCTCTTTGCTTCTACTGTTTGTAGTCACCTGAGCAGACCTTCAGATTGTCAGAGCAGGGGTCTGCTACATGGCTGGCATTGATCAGCTATCTATAGCACCATATACAATTTGGCACCGCATAGATCATTTGCTCCCTTTCATCTGCCCTGAATTTGGAAAGCTCTGTCGGTTCACACGGGGTTCTACGAACCTGTCTGTGCATTGATCCTTCTGTGAACTGGCAATCCTGGAGCAAATGTGTTCCCTCGCATATGATACCGCAATATGGGAAAAAGAATTACTTACTATGCATCTGTAGGGCTATATTATATTTTTCTTGGCCTCCCCCGCGTTCATCTGCAGAAAAATCTTAAATATGTTCCTCTTTTGCCCATGAGCAATAACTAGGACTTGATCCATTTCTTTGTGTGTATTGTTAAAAATGCAGAACATCCTGAAGTCTCTGCTCAGGCAAGTACAATTGCAGCAAGCAGTCTCCATTTCCAGTGGCTTATAATTTGGTCTACTGAGCAGCTGAAAATGAATCTGCTCTTTTCTGTTGCTGTTGTTGCGTGTTCATCCTCTTTTGAACAGTTGGTCTTCTCAGGACTAAGACTCATATCTAGAAAGATGTTTAAGGGGATACTAAAGGAAGCAATCTGTTTGGCTCATTAGATTCTCAAAGAGACAGTTCCTCAGACTTAATGGCCGGTATATTTTAAATTAATTAAAAGAGATAACTACTTCATATTGTTCATAATCTACTTTTGGTTTTTCATTTTGTCATGATTCTGTTGCTGTTCCAATTGGTTGGATGTGGAAAGCCATTATTATCTCTAGCCATGCTGGACAATACAAGAACAGTCTTATACTCTGTGGTTTCATCTGTGAGTGGTTTTTCTTCTGCTAAATTTTTTTGCTCCGTGTTTGGACCATATCTTAGAAAATGTGTAATACCCTCAATTTCTGTAAGCAGTGTGAGGAATGAGGGAAATCCCAAGAAATCCATCGGGTAGGATTTGGCGCATATCTGTTAAGGCAGGACGACAGGCTTCTGAGAGTTACCAGGCTACGTTTCTTTCTTCAGATTCTATGTGGTGCTTTCAGCTGAAACGAGTGTGCATCAGCCAAGGTATTCCTGAAATGATTAAACCCATGGACAGTGGAAGTAGAATTTGGCTTGACGTGTAGTACAAAGAAGCAGTAGAGTGCAATATTTAGCATCAATTTCTACGTTATTATTTTCTCTTTAGGGAAAAAAAAAAAAGTCTTGGGGTAAAATTATTACTCACAGGGTAAAATTGTTAAAAAGGTGTGTTTTGCGTTCATATATATAACAGACAGAAACTGTAAACCAGAAATTCTTGTATTAGAAAGTTTAGATCTTGAGCCTGTAAAATTATCTATGTAGACTGCCGAGTTTAAACAGCCCCATATGACAAGGCTTTGTATGGACCGATTCTGAACCATGTATGATCTGTTTCTAGGAACTATGGTGGGCATAATTCAGTTTTGCAGGAGAACAAAACAGCAATGGGCAAACTGGTCAGCATTTAGACTTTCAAGAACAGCTGATAACTAAGCCATGAAATTTGCTTAGAATATTAAAAATGCTACCTAATTTTCAAATTTTATCAGAAATTCTACTCCAAATGCTTATGCAAAGGGAAGGTATCTTTGGGAAAATTCACAAAGGCTGACATATGCAGCTAGCATAGTGGAGAACTGAACAACTTATCTGGTTTCTTATATTAAACAGGTAGAGAAAGAATAAGTGATGTCGATAGCCAAACCTGTGACCTTTAATTTTTAATACTGCAGGATTCAGTTTGTCTATCTCTTTGTTGAAGATTCCTCACTGAAAGGCCAGAAAAGCTGTGAAAATTATGGTCATAATTCTAAAATAAAAGCATTAGAATTGGTGCTTGTACCTCAAGAAATTAGAATTACTTTTATTCTCCTGTTTTGAGTAGCTCAAGCTTGTTTGAAATGGAAGAATTACAAATGTTTTAGTCTGCTTTCCAGATGAGAGACTGTGTTGATGTCTGTAAGTGTCACAGTTAAATAACTTATTTTACATTAGTGTGGAATTCGACTCATATGTAAGAAGTAGATCCTCTCTTTACCTCTATCTTTTTTAAGTCTATTGCTAACAAGAGTGAAAATATTTTAGACAAATTATTTTAGGTATGATAAGGAGATGTGATTCTCATCACAGAGTCTGTTTTTTACTGTTGTCCTCCTCCTCTGTCTCTCGACTCTTATTTTTAGGGAACATGCTTGGGGAAGTGCCAGAGGGACAAGTGTAGAAGTGTATGGGTTGTGTTGTGGCCTGGTTATTCCTTAGCTGGTACAACAGCTACAGGGCATGATTACAAGATGGCACAACTTAGGGCAGCCCTGAGGCTGCTCCAAATTGCACTGGGGCTGAACAGTCCCCAGAAGGCCCTGGGAGCTGGGACTGCCTTTGTCACAATCTTACATTCCTGCACTGAAAATACTTTAGGCAAAGAATGAAAATCTGGCAAGTAAACAAATCTGGAGAGTTATGAATGTGTCATTTTTAAGTAATAACTTTTAAGATGTATAGGATCAAGATTTCCTCATTAATTTCCATTGATATTACATCACCTGAAGAACTACTCTGTCAAGATAAGTCATTCTTTCCCAGGGTTTGGGGTTTTTTTTCTCCTAGATTTGTCCTTTTTTCTTGTGGGCTAAAATTAATAAATTAATACATTTTAAGACTAAAAATCCGCATGACAATATTTTAGCTTAACTTCCTGTATTACATAGGTCACTGAATCTCATCCTGCAATTTCTGCATCGAACCCTATAACTTGTAGCTGAGCTAGAACGTACCTTTCAAAAAGCTATTCAATATTGATTTAAGGACTCCCACTGAAAGAAAACCTACCATGGCCCTTGGTAATTTGTTCCAGTGATTAATTACCCTCCGTGTTAATATTGTGCATCTTATTTTCAATACCTCTCTCTTTTAATTCAGCACAGTTTCAAAGGGAAAGATAGGAGATTTTTGAAGCAAATATGTTGTTACTCCCTTATTGCTCCCTTCCAGAGCTAATGATACATCAACAATCTTATGAAGCTCCCTGAGTACTACAGACATACCTGTAAATAAAGGGGATTGAGCATGACATAAAAACAGACCCTCAACTCCTGGTGATTACCAGAGAAAGACGTACTTTTACATGGGATGCAGAGGGTAAGGTGTTGTGTGTGTTAGAGGGTGAAGGCTGCAGGTGCACTTACTCCCTGGCCTGTACTTAGCAGCCTCAAGGAGGCAGGGGTGAACTTCTTCCCCTCTGTGTGTGGCTGAAAATACTGTGATTATGCTGGTCAGTTCGCAGAACACAGCATTTCACAGATGGGGATTTTTCATACCTTTCCATAGAAGTTAACATGGTGATGTAGGTGGCTGGAGGATATCGGCCTCTCCCCTTAATTATAAAACATACACTATTGCTAAAAGGAAATCAAAACCTTTGCTTATTTGCAGGCTAACTGATGCTGCAAGCCAGTGCAGCATCCGCCTTCAGTGCAGGCTAAAATCTTCTGTTCACAAATTAAACAGTACTGTTGGTGTACATTTTTCTCTTCGCTTCTTCATCTCCAAATGTGCTTTAGTCCTAACCTAGAGGGACCACCTGTGAGCGAGAGGGTAGTTTAGTCTCCATGCTTATTCACTCCTTGGTCTCTCTGCTGAGACTGTCAAGCCAAGAATGCCAATTAGTTCAGCATTAACAAGCCTCTTTATGTGTTCTATTGGGCCTAAGAATTGACAGCTTCAATTCTGAATTTCCTTGGTTATGTGGATTTATGTTAAATTCTTGTTTCTCATGAAAATGCTCTAAAGCCTCTGGTTGGGCTGTAACTAATTGTTTCGGAATTAGAAGTGGGCGCAAATCAAAATCTGGTCAGGTTACCCTTGGACTTGGATACACTACCAAATCCAATCTGTACAGCTCATGCTTAACTGTGTTTACAATGCTCCTCTGAAATAAATTGTTTTGCTTAAAACTGTGAAAGGTCTTATTTTTATATTGGTGGCCATGCATGGGCCTGATACGGAAGCAAAGAGTGGGGTTTGAAGAAAATCCTGTTCTGGGACAAATTTTGAAAAGTGAGAGCATTTTAAATCCATGCTCCATACAGACTTCTTTGTACATTTCTGTCGATATTAGCCCACACCTGTAAAAGTACCTCACGTGCTGACTACTTATGGGCTACATTAGGGGGACATTGCGCGTTCTCCCTTGTTACCCTACATACTTAGGAAAAGATTTGGGTAAACTCCAGAAAACCATGCTGCCCCACTTCACAGTTCTCCTTCTTCTGTCTTCTTAAAACCCTCTGAGGACTTTTTTCATTGCCAGAAAAAAAGCTGGCAATGATTAGGGTACTGTATTTCTGAGATCACAACCTATCTCAGTATCCTGTGTTTTCTCATTGCTTCCTTGTGCCTACCCCTCCCATTGATCTCTTTTACAAGATGTGTCAGAACTGATATTTTTGTGCCTGTTTATACAGGGTCCGAACCCCCCAGGGTACGGGTTTATGGTGTAGATCCCTACACTTCACAGTAAGACCAGTATGCAATAATCTATAAGTGCCTGCAAAAAAGGCAAAATCAGAGACATTGCTTCTAACTCTGCTTTTCCATGGGCTGTACGGCAATAGTCAGCAGGCCTGAAAAATGTCTCCATGCGTGTTGTTTATAGCCCTGTTGCATTAGTCAGCTTCCTTTAATAAATCAGATACAAGTTGTGACATGTTGTTAATTCGATCACTAATAACCTGCTCAAATTGCAAATCTATGTCAGCAGGTTGGTGTTGATTAAGTTGTAGTCACTACTAACATACTGTTTTAAATGACTGATAAATTTTATTTGCTGCGGTGATAGACTGCCTGCTCTGTTGTGGTTTGGTTTGTGGGTTGTTGGTTTTTTTTGTGGTGGTTTTTTTTTTTTTTTCTTTCCTCCCCTTGTAAGCTTAGAAAATGACACAAATAGCCCTGAGGTGGTCCTCTATAGGCCTTTCTCTTCCTCCGTTTGCTGCAAAGAGAGCTGGTAGCCACTAGAGGGGAGGAGACTGCCGGCTTTCCTGAGCGCTTCACGCTAGAGCTTGAAGGTGCAGAGGCTGTCACCAGACTGGTTGCCCAAGGAAATGGTTTAAAATATGTTATGAAGGTTAGTAAAAAATAAAAATAAACAAAAATGTTTTTCCCCCCGACCCCACTCCCCTTAACGCGTTTGAAATATTAATTTCTCAGCACATCGTCTCTCTCTTTGGAGCGTTTCTATCTCAGGTGATAACTGGGGGAGGGAAAAAAACCTACGGTAACAAACATTTAAAATGTTACTTCTGAAGGTAATGTGTTAAATCTTTCAAAGCCAATGTTTTATTTTCTATGCAAGAATACTGGCAAATTAGGGCATGGTTTAGGAATAGTAAACATTTATTTCCTATGTAAAATTAGAAGTTTTGATTTTATGTGTTCGAAGTTTCCAACCATTCTGTCCATTCTCCTTCCCCCCCCCCACTTTCCCCCCCGAACTATTGATGCTGAAGAAATGACTAAACTAGTAGAAAACTTAAGCATCGTTCTTACAAACTTTTTGAAACATATAGGCTGGGTTATACGTAACCAAATCTAAGACAGAATAGCAGAAATACTCATTTTATCATCTGTAGACGGATAATTATATATTTCTGTCTTTATACATACAGTCTGACCTTTTTATTTTATTTTTTAAAACAGAGTAAAATTCTTGGTATTGTTAAAGAGCTATAATGTAGAACTGTAGCTTGTTACACTTACTCTCCTGAGTGTAATTGCACTAAGATCATTCAGTTTCCATTTGGAAAGCCAGTGGCAATTACTGGAATACAATGTATCATGCATTTGCTCACTGGATATAAAACGTATATACTAATTCGCAATAAAATGTAACAGCTGTCAGTGCATTTTCTGCTCTGTTACTTCAATAAATTGGAACTCTGACTAGAAAATGGGAATATTGCATTTTTACACACTCCGTAATGTGTTTGCTTTTTGCAAATACAATTTATTTTTTTCATGACAAAAATTGTGGTTTGTTATTACTGCTAGTGGATAAATATTCTTATATCAGAATGAATTACACATGGTATCTGTAAAGAAGTAGTAATATTTTCTGCTTTTTATTGTAGCCTGTCTCCAGTAAACAAAATGCACTTAACCTACTTCTGTCACATACTGGGTATATTTTTTTAGCATTGCAACGGCTGGGGGATGGGGGGAGTTTATTTTACCCTGCCTTTGCAGGTATTTGGATAACTGGTTAACATTTTGTAGGAGACCGTTATTTCCCTCTTGGATTTCTTTTTATTTCTATAAACCTATATATAGATAAATAGTTCTGGAAGACAGTTATTAACCATGATTCCTCACATCATGAACTAGTGCATCTGAGTTTTATTTAAGATAAAATGCCTGCACATTTGTGTAATTTTGTTACTTGGGGTCAGACTTTTCACAGATAATTAGCCTTTTACACACTGTGAAATCAACCTGCATTGGTTATTTGGCTAGACTCTTTGCTTCTGTTCTTTATTTCCCAGAAGGTTAACGTGCTGAAAATCTAGCTGCAAGCACATAGTACTGTCTCTTTGTGTTGCTAATTATCCCGTTGCATAATTATTAATATCAGGAGCAGGAAGAGGAAACAAGCACACCAAATAGTCGTGAATACTAGTGTTCTGGCAGGAAGCTAGTCCTGCATTAATAAAATGTGCCTGTGCCAATATCACAGAAGATAGGAGCGTTCCTTGTTAAGGATCATTTATTAACTGAGATCATCTTTTAGTTCGCCTTGGGGTAATGACTAATGTCAATGGCAAATTTCACAGTTGTCTAGAGAAATGAATTAAATTTGTAATAAAAAGCCCTTCGGCTTGTTGTACATGTTCATTTATTGGAGTAGTTGAACTAGGAGAACTGTAAGGCAACCAAGAACATCGGCTTAATTTTCCTTACATATAATAGTGACCTTTAGCTTCATATTGAAAAAGTTACCTATTATAGACTGGTAAATTAAATGAGAAGTTCCTCTAATGCAAAATAAACTAAGTGACTGAGCTAAGTTAAACGGCCCTTGAGCTTATGAGTTTTTTGGCAGAAACAAATTCTCTTTTTTTTTCTACATCTGCTCTGTGCAAGCCTCCTGAAGGTGGTTTGGTGTCTAATCAGTCAGATAACACCATACAAAGCAGGATACTGAGACGCAGTTAGAAGCCCATCCTGAAGGAAACCAGGCTGATTACAAACTTGGGATAGTACAGTGGCATTTTGAATAGCGTGTGGTTTTGTTTGAAAACTTTCAAATGTTCTCTAAATGCCTTCTTTTCTATAAACTTAAAGCAACCTGCATCAATTTATGAAAAGGTTGGTATTTGGTTGGTCTTTTTTTCTTTTTTTTTTTTTTTTTTTTTTTTTTTAATTTATGAGTGCAATTAAAAACCAGAAGCAAGTCTCAAAATATTGTCAGTGCAGAGAATAAATATGAAATTGACAGGAAAATATCAAAATGTAAGAAGAAATGGCATGCACCACAGCACAGATGGAATGAGAAATAAAATCATCCACTGCTCCTAGGTCAGAGGACAAGAGAGTTTCTGATTTCAGGGTATATATTTTAGTCTTGGGAAAGATAATAAGCCCTGTCCCACCAGCAATTTAATACGGACTCCATTTAATTGTTAGTGTGGTAGCTTTCTCTCCCTCAACACACCTTACTGGACACAAAAAAAATATGGGGAAAATCTCAGCAGAGAGCAGTAGAAAAATCCTGCAGCTGTTGAAAGAAAATGGAGGTGGGACTACATTTACTTTGCCATCAATGCCTAGTTGAGCTCAGGGTGTGCTTATACGGTGAGCCCCCAAATCATGCTGAGGTGCTTGGAAAATGGGCAAAATAAAAACAAGAGTGCTGTCTTACCCTGCATTTTTTTCAAAGTTCATGACAGAATAGCATGTTTTTAAAATCACTTTCATGTTGTGTATAAATTCTTCATTTAATTCTCTGCAGCGGGTGCTTTTGTGTGATTTGCTGGTAAAACCCTGTGCTTACTTCCATCAAACTTAATATGACAGTCATCTAACAGTCGTTATTTACTCAGAAGGATCCTGATGTTCTGAAAGTTTTGTAGATGTGAAATTCTCTGTCTGCGACATGCAATAGCAAAAAATAACTTTTGGAAGTTTGGTAAGAACCTGCGTATTTTAATGGATACTTTCCCCATAAAATACTTTTTTTCAAGAGTTTGTCAGGTGAACAAAAGGATGTTCTTACTAAAACTGATGAGGCTTAGCAAGAAATTTGGAGTGACTAGTAATATCGTGAAAATGCAAATGTCAATAGAAATTCTAAACAGCTCCCAGGACAAATGGTAGGTTGTTAACAGAGATACGGACACCATGAGTTTTTAAGGAATTTTGGCAACTCTTGTCTACGTTATTGTTGTGTGACCCAACTCAGGAGTGAATTATTTCAAATATAAAATTAGTCTGTGGAGAAAAGCATATAGTCAAGTGTTATATCCAGAGGTTGTAATATATCCACAGGGAGTCAGTGTTGCCGGGGGTCTTTTTTGCGCCAGTCAGCTAATGGACCCAAACTAGGGAGGCAGAAAATAGGGAGTTAAATGCAGAGGTACAAAGCTGCTAATGGTTACTGTTTATTTTTTCTGACAGAGAAGGTCAACTTTAATTTTGTATCTGTCACATGCCTGAATTCTAATGTATCATCTTAGCAGCTTTTAAGAATATTCCAGAGATGGTTACCAGAAGATAATGCAGAAATGAAGCATGGTGGTGTTCATAAGTGGGGGAGGGAAACGGTAGGCTTACATTGTACTTTGGTGTAAATTATTGCTAAGTTTAACAGGACAAGTGTCTTTCTTTAAGGTCCAGGTTAATGTTCATGATAAGTAATTAAAGAGAAATTGTCATGTACACGGCTCTGAGTAAAATCAAAAAGTTCGTCTTTTACTTTATTTTTAAATCCAGAAAATTAACTTAGAATATCTGTTTCTTAAGCAGTAAAAAAGAGTTTTGTTTAGCTGTATGTAGTGAAATTGCATTTTCTCGCTAGCAAGAATGTACAGTAGCAAGAGACTTTCATTTCAAAAAGGCTCTTCTAAAATCCAGCCATTGAAAGTTGTGAATATGGTAAGCAAGCCCTGTGTTTTTAAAATAAATATTCTAATGCCTGCTCAGAATGTGGGCATGGGTATGTATAAAAAGTGTGTTATACATTCAGTTTTCAGTATGTTGACTTAAGTTTTTTTTTTTTGAAGGGAAAGAAAAAAAAAGTATAATCAAAGCTAGAACTTGATCTAAGCACGACAAAAAAAAATCGCTGATGTTGGAGGTGATAAAGACAGTGACTGTACGCAGGTACTTGCAAATTTAAATATCCAGCTCTCTGAAGAGAATTAAGCTTTGTCTTTATGTTTAAGGAAAAGGAGAATAACTTCCATGTAATTTTCTTCCACAACTTTTCTCTGGGAGGTGTGTGACTGATGATATTAAACACCTTTTAAAAAACTCAACAAAACAAATGTCCTTGCAGCCAGGAATATGAAAGTGTGTTATTATTATGCAATTAAATGAAATGATTGAATATATATTTTCTTAAAATTCAAGCTCTGTCATCAGCAATTACAAAATGAATACCCTGAGTACCTGCAGCACTTGTCAAACTGTTTCAGAAATTTTGGTGTGAGGAATATCTGAAATTTAGTCTATCCTTAAGCAAGTTAGTCACGTATGGATTTAAGCAGCTAAGTTTGAAAGTGCTGGCTTGCTTTGGGGCTTTTTGTATTGTTCTATTTTTTGCAGTTCTGTTAGTCACCTTTCGGAAAAGATCTTTAGTCTCTGCTTTATAAGCTTTCTGTTTACTTAAACTAAATTTGGTATTTTCTACCAAGAGGTATTTTCTTTTCTGGGTTTGTTTGTTTTTTTAATAATTTTTCCCCCCTTTGTAAACTGGAGTATTTACTTTCCACAGCCTTAGCTGACCAAGAAGTAAAGCAGCATGGGAGGAATAAAGCAGATATGGGTGGGGTTCTCTGAAACAGATTCATTTTCTCTCTGTGCGTTTCTCTGCTGTGGAACAGACTTTATGCTTATTCACAGAGAGGGAGTTTAGAAATGTTTTTAGAAAATGCAGATGTGCAAAGCATTCTTAATAAGGATGGGAAAAGAGTTTGCACTCCCCTTTTAACCACTCTCTCACCTCAGCCCTTTTCAGCATGTAACCTTATTCTCTGTGGGATTACTTGGATGAAAACCAATTAGAGAACTGCTCACACAATATAAATGCATACAGATTAGTACAGATTGAACAGTACCAATGCCAACTAATCATACAGTATATAAAGTCCTAAACAATATAGATATTAAGGAATGATGGGGAAATGGACTCATATTGTTATAAAACTGAGAACAAAATGGAAGCAGCATAAAACTGTTTATTTAAATAATAAATAAAGTATAGGTTTTCTCTTTCCCCCTCCGTCTTTTTTTTTTTTTTCCCTTTGTGGCAATCTGCCCATAGACAAACTAAGTATACCAAAGAAAAGTCAGCCTACGTGTTTTCCTGGGTATTCCCCATGCCTTCGTGGTAACATTACTTCACTGTTGTTGTTTTTCTTCCTTTAACTGCCTGTCCCCTCGATAACCTCGAATGCAGTGCTTATTCTCCAGCTGGGACGAGAAAGAGAAAATGGTCTCCTCTGAGGAGGATGCTGATGCCACTACAAAGGTGTCTGGGAGGGACAAACAGAGGCTGTGAGTATAACTGAGTGATTTTCATGTGTGGACGCCAAGGACTGTGAGACCTGAAGGGTTTGTTTTGCTGAGTGAAGCCTGCAAGAGGATGACTGCAGAACCATGAGATCAGCCATTGTTTTCCTTTGCGTGGTGTTGTCAATTCCTGACATTCCAGGGAAAATATTATGAGGAAAATATAGTACTTTTTTCTTTTCACGCCTGTTGCCCAGCAATGGAGTTGGAATGATGAGAAAAAGCAAGTCTCCTTCAGGTTTCATGTTCTCTTCATACTACAGTGTCTGTTCTGATGTGCCTACAGCTTTGGTCATTTCTTTTCTGTAGCTTTTTCCTACTTTTTCTGTTATTATTAATAGGAAAATATTTTATTAAAATTAGAACTAGGCTTTCCAATGAGAAGTAAACTTTTCCTACCTCCCTCCTCTGATATTTCTTTGTTATATGTAATCATGGTGAAACCTTCTGACTTTTTAAAGTAATATCACAGACCTTTTTAAGTCTGTTCCTAATTAGAACCATGTGAGGTACCCGTTATTTACTTTAATATTGAAAGGGCTTTTTAATCCTTGAAAAACATTTTGGCAATAGTCTTGAAATAATGTGCTAGCAATTTTGAGTGGCCTGCTTCGTATCTTCTCTTGGGCGTTTGTCTGGCTGATCTCTTAACTGCTGAACTAAATTGTCTACTTACTATTATAGCAAAAGTGAGAGATTAAAAAGTCTGTATAGCTATAGCTAGAAGCCAAAAGTGAAAGATAAAACCACACATAAAAGGACTGAGTCATACTCAGATAGGCAAAAAAACCCATCAACTTGAGACAACTAAAGGAAACGGCATAGTTTACAGGAGAGATTGGTGTATACGTCGGTCTTCTCCAGAACAGCTGTCATTTTTAGACCAGCAGTGATTATGCATTGAATTTTACTCTGAAAGTGTTTACTACAGCATTCAGAAAAAAAGGCTAATTACTGTAGTAACTCCCTGTACTATCTGGTGTCTGTTTGTCTCTAGCTTCAAAGGAGAGAGAAAAGAAATCTCTGCTACCATGCTTATTACATAATTTTAGATGGATTTCTGTGCTTCAGTTTTAATAGAGATGTGCAGGACCTCAAATGCCTGCATTCATTAAGCTCTCACTGCTCAGTTCTGTAGCTGAAACCTGGAGCCAAATCCTGACATGTGTGCTTAGGTACTAATTATGTCCAAACAGGAGTATTGGATAGGCCCTTGTGCACGACACCCTCATCGGATGATGTCTAGATGCCATCATTTCCTTAGCTGGAGTAGTCTATTAACGATTCCCCTATCATGAGAGAAAGTCATTTTAGAAGTGATGGAAAGTGAAGGCAAGAGCTCTTGGAGAGCCTGGTACCTAAGCAGCGTGACTTGTTAGTGCCACAGAGCAGGAGAGGGCAGCAGGGTCCCACTGTCTAGTGTGAGTTCATGTAATACACTCCTCCCTCCATGGTTTGCTCTAGACCTACAGGGTTTGGAGGGAGACGTAACTGATTGCTTCTTTGGTGGAGCTTTTCATTTCTGACCTCAAATGAAAATACGTATTAGCAAACATGAGGGACTATGTTGGGGCTTCTGGATTTTGCCTGGAGATGAGGTCACTGAGGTTATTCATGCCAAGTCTCAGTGAATTTGAAGGAGTACTGACCTTTTCCATGAGAAATTCAGACCTGATCATTTGAACTTTAAAAAGGAGTAACTTCTTATCATTAATATGAATGATTTTTTAGATTTTCCAGAAGGAGATTTATTTTTCCTCAAATGCTTTTCATTGCCATTGCCTCATTACTGCCCAACCCACCTTGGTCCAGCTTTAGGAGGGAACCAGCTGCCTTCGTTGCACTGCTATGGAGTGCGAAACCCTGATCCTCCTCAAAAGGCAAAAGCGTTCCTGCTCGGTTTAAGCTGCATGAGGAGATGTTATTACTTACTATAATAACCAACACTGCAGATGGGTATTTTTTATTTAGAGCACTTTGCCACATCACCTATCATACCAAGTTAAATTAAGCATAATTTGAAAGGAATTATTGCCATCTACCAAGCAGGACTATGTTATGCAGATGGTCACTGAAGATTTATTTTATTTTCTTATCTGTCACAGATTTGTCAAGGGCCAGTCAAGGAACTGAGGCATCACTAGCCCAAAGGGTTTTAAATAGAGAAAAATCTATTAGGTCATCAACTCCTCCCTTCTGCTAGGAGTGACTTCTTCCTGGCAGCATAGTCTGAAGTGCTTTGTCCAGTCCAAGTTTTAATTACACTTGCTGTTGTCTAGAAATTCTGGCAGGAGAAACAATGTTTTATAGAAAAAGAATAATCAGTGGACAAAGACTATGTACATATGAAATTATATGCGGGTTAGAGGCTTTATGTAAGTTTTTGTAGTCTCAGAACGCACTTATGCAGAACCAGTGAAGAAAGTCTGGGCCAGCTGAAGGAAGATACCCACAGTTTTTAAACATAAGCCATAAATGATAGCGAAGCATTGATTTTTTAATAACAATTTTTATGTTGTTCTATAAAAATGTATTGGGAGAAAAAAAGTAAAGGATGGAGGGTTGCATTTGAGTGGACAAAGGAGAAAATTGGCTGCCAAGGGTAATTGAAGTGCAGTGCAGCACTATTTCTGTTTCAGGTATAGGAGGGTGTAAGAAAGCAGCACACTGCTTACTGATTCATCTCAAAAAGCACGCTGCATCCTGAAAACCTGCTAGAACTAACAAGACATCATGGGTGAATTCCTGTTCCTAAAGAAGTACGCAAGGATTTTGCCATTGACTGCCTTGGGGTTAGGATTTCACACAATAGTTGAAATTTCTGTTGTGCAGTGTGGAGTCGAGGGGTCGCTGGAACTTCGACTCATGAATATGCAAGCACAGTGCTGTACTAGCAAGTGAAATGCGGGCTTCAAAGAAACAGGGAGAAGTCAAAGTCTGGGATGCTTTCTGTACCATCTCCTGACCGGGTCTCATTTCTACTAGGCTGATACTAATCCCAGACATTTCTTATGAGTTTGCATTCCAGAGAACAATAACCTACCTGAAAGACTGTATTTTCTCTAATTCCCTTTTAATATCCTGTTCGTGTTCCTGAGTGTGTAAGTAAATGATTGATATGTTATTGTTATGCTTAGACTTCAGGGGTAAATTTGAATGCTATCTTCAAGGAAGTGGTGTCAGGGCATCATGTGAATTGTGAAGGAAAGGAATGCCATAGCTGACTACCTCCTGTGACCAATAAAGCTCTGTGCCATGCTCTTTCAGACTTCATTCTGTCATTGATACTGTCAGTTCCAGGCTTCCTGCTGGCCGTATTTACTATCCTAGGCTGTGGAGGAGGGGAAGCAAAACTGCCCTCCAAGTAGTAGAGATCTTACGTGGTGGGGATCCTGAAGACCAGGCCGAAGACCTTAAATGGATTACTGGTCTATGCCTTAGTAGATATGATGCTGCATTTTGTACTATTTGGAGCATCTGTATGTGCCCTGGATACTTTTGCAACACTTACCTCAGCAATAATTTTCATTGAGATCACTCTTATCCCTAGTTTTAATAATTCAGATTTAATATGGAAGGAATTATAACTATGGCCTCCTAGTCAAATTGTGAAAGTGGATCAGCACATGTGTTGATGAAAAACTTGCATTTTCCGTAGACTGTCCACTCTCCAATACTAGAAAATCTGAATAAAAGAAAAAAAATACTGTTAGAAACAGTAGAAATAATGTTTTTCTGAGTATAAAGTGTTTGTGAGGGCAACAACTCAATATGATTTTGCTTCATCATTTTCAAAAATCTACAGATCCCTGTTTTTCACTTACTATATTCCCCACATCAAAAGATAAAAAGTTATTGTCCATTTTGATATGTTTTTGCTACCCTGGGAACAGTTAAATGGAGCATTTTCATATTAGAAAGCCCAGAATATATCAAAAGAGGTAGTATCCTTAAAAATGGAGGATAAGCAATTTAAAAAAAAAGAAATTCTCAGCCAAGATTTGTCATTCGTTCTAACTTTCTGCTTCCTTTATCCATTTTTCACTTATATACCAGAAAAACTTTTTAGCAGTTTTAGTCATCTATGAACATTCCCCACCCAACTGTTCATGCAAACATAGCACTGCTACAGGGAAATCTATATACAAAAAAACCCAGTTTTGTTATATAACTTTGTTTCTTAATAAATTATTCAATGGTATGAAGAAACGGAGGCCATGTTTGTCACTTGTCCTGCTCAAGGCAACACATCTACGAGACTTGTGGGGTGAACACAGAGGAACGCAGCGTCCCTCTAATGTAGTTCACCACTTGCTCTCCATTGGGAATTTAGTTTGGCTTCCTTAAGAGCAGTTTACAATACAGATATGAGTTAGGTCCCGAATGTAGCAGAGCAGGTTTCTGCCCTGAAGTCATTAGTAGAATTATGGAAAGAATTAGAGATGACTAGATCTTGTTCTCACTGAAGTCTGCTGCTGGAGCTTGAGTCTTGTAAATGTCTGTATAGCGGAAGAAATACTATGGGTGAGCTTGTGTCTGAGGGCAGAATAAAAATGCTGCTAGTAGGATTCAGCTGGCCTTAATTCAAGTCATTGCTCCCAAATGTCCAGTAATGGCCACCTACTGATCCTAGTCCAGCTGGCAACATGCGCATATAAAAGTCTCCGTGGAGATAAACAGCAATTAAATCACAGAGAGAGAGAAAGCAATTGCTGTTGAAGAAGCTAATACTGGGAAATACCATGAAACCAAGTTTCTACTGCGTATGTGACATTATTTCTTATAGGATTCAGGCTGCCTGCACCAAAGTAGAAAACACTGATCGCCTAAGCTTATGGGGGGGGGGGCGGATAGAACTGGATATGATTTACACTCTTCAAGGCCACAGTGCCTGTGCTACTGTGATGGAAAGACATATGGTGCTTGCTTGAAGCAAGCCGAATACAAGCAGAGGTCAGTCTTGCACTGGTGAACAGGATCTTGTATGTGGATGTACGGTGCTACTGGAATTCAGCAGTGGCTAGCACAGCTTGTTTTTCTACTGTGGACATCGTAGGATTGGGGTGACAAGATGAAACTGTGCTCATCACCGGAGAGGTTACCCTGAAAAACGTATTTGTCTGCAGCAATGATAGTATAATTTCTGTCATAGGAGCCTCCTGCCTTTGTTAAGAATTTGTGTTTCACCAAAATATGAATCTACTAGACACTGCATTCTTGCGGTATTTAAAGGAAATAGAGTGGGTTAATACCCAGGAAATTCCTGCTTAGAGAATGGAATTTACTATTTTGGATATTTACATTGAAGTATTTTTTCTTCTATAAAAATGTCTGTAAAGAAAAAACCATCCTGGAGTGAAATGTTATTTACCTATATGGAGGATTTTTACAGGAATTTTGTTTTCAGCTAGTTTGACTCAGCCAGCCTTTCTGTAGGTTAGCATTTGGATTTTGTTAAAAATCAGAATTTATGTTTCTCTTTCTCATGCACTCTCTAAGTTTAACTCACATAGAGCCAGTAGATGGTAATTTTGTTTCCATCCTGATACGGTAAAAAATAACCTCTTCGTATTAAGATGACTTTGCTTTTTTGTAAAGATGTGGCGTGCAGGTCAAAATCAATATGTATCCAAATCCTTTGTGGCAAGAAAAGATGGATAAAATGCTTTGAGACAAAATTTTAAAAACAAACACTGTAATTAGCTTTTATTTAGTCTTTTTTTTTAAGACAATGATTTTCATTTCATATGGAAATGTAGATTTCTTCAGAGTAATTTCATGTTCTTTTTGGTTTAAAGCAACTTTTTTCCTTTGATTACTGAAATATGCAGTTCTCTCTATTTAACACGTAATACCAAATCAACATACTTCCCCCTTCCTTTTTTTGCTGATGACAGTCAGCAGAAATCGTGTTCCAAAGTGCCCTGAGAACAAGGGCATTGATCTCAAGTGAGACTTGTGCCACCTTCCCCTTGTCACTTTCAGCTGTAATTTGTTAAGATATCAGCTCTAAATTATTAAACACTTTATAAGTATAAATAATTCAGCAGTCAACAAATAAAGTGACAGCCCATTAATCAGTTTCCGTACATGTACATAGGTGGCATGCTGTGGTCTGTGTTGGGGTATGAATTCTGCTGAGGTGCGTGTGCTTTGCAGCACTGCTGCTTCTTCCCACCTCAGGAAAAGGCTTCTGTGTGTCTTGTGGGTTTGCCATTTGCTCCTGCAGCATCAAACAAGTTCTTCCTAAACTCCAGGGCAGGTTCTGCGGCAAATTTTGAGGCTTTTGTTGAATACAGGGTCCTTCCTTCTGGCCTGGGTTTAAATCTTCCAAAGGGCAGACCAGCTTGGGAACACCAGCAATCAGGCAGTGTGCCTTTAGGTGGGCATACTGCAAACTGGCACAATCCTCCTGACAGCAGAACCACCTCTTTGCTAGTTCAGGCATCACCTGAACGAGAATAGTGTGTGAATCGGGCTGAGATTCTTGCACGCTGCTCGTAAGGTCAGAAACCATCCCCTCCTCAGGATTTCAGTAAAGTTCTTGTCAGACACAAGCAGCATGTATCAATGAAAGGCAGCTCTTAGAACACTGTATATCACAAATGCAAAGTATTATTAGGGTTTGTCAGAACACAGAAAGCCTATTTCATGCTCCTGAAATTCTACCAAGAAGCCATCAGTGGGCACAAATGTACTTTCCTCCTTGGAAAGTAAAAAAAATTAAAGAATGCTTTTGGACATTGTTACCCCAATATGCCACAAACATCCTAGGTAGACCTATGTATGAGGATTATGCGCTGTGCTTAGCCAGGTTGATATTTTGAAAAAAAATCTTCTCTGGAAAATGTTTAAAGAAATTCCGTGTGGATTTTTGTGTTTTTAAATCACCCTATGACAAACATAAATGTACAGTGATCGCCTTTAAGCCTTCGTTTTCGACACTGCAGGTGTTGCAAATTTGGATTGGCAGTAAAAAGTTTTCTCAAGAAGAACAGGAGAAATGGTTGTTTAACAGCTTTCCATTCTCATCTTGCATAGAAAGCCTGGGAAATTCTTCTTGTAATGGAGAGACTACAAAGAGGCAACTGAAATGATCCTAAGTCAAGGATCAATCCATCACATATAGGAAAAGATTATGTATGTGTCAATCTCTCTTGCTTTTTGATGCAGAACAAATGGATGTTACCCTTGGTAAATGGTTTATATGAATGCCGGTGCAGCGTTTTAATAGAACAGGCCAAGGACAGGGAGACCTCAGACTTCAGCACAGTCAGGGTTTCTTGCTGGATAAAGCACTAGACTGGAACTTGCAAGACCTAAGTTCTGCTCTCACCAAGCTGTTAAATGACCTTGAGCAAGTCACTTCACCCCTACACAGCACCCTTATAAAACTGTGATAATGATATTGACCTCTTTTGTTATAGAACTGTGAGGTCTAGTGCTTAAAAGTCCTGCTTAAGAGCAAGGTGGTGGTGTCACCCTGTGCATAGTCGGAACTTGGATGAGACAATTTTTGAACCACATACATGCAAGTGAAGAGATTCTAAATTACACTGGTGATTTAATTTGCATAAGTGCTTGAAAAGAGAAAAGTGAGCACCTGTGATGAAACTGGTCTGAATAATATAGAGCATGTAAGTGCAATGGCAGTAACAAGAAAATAATGTGGTTCAGAAACTGAATATGAGAAATGACAAGCAACTGGCAAAGGAAAGCCTTCGCTAAATGGAATGTGATTCCATGGTGAAACTGGGTAAACTACACAGATTCTGTGAAAAATAAAACAATATGGTAATTTGTCTTACAGTGGTATCAAATTAAACATGTTCTTTTATTAAACACCTAGGCTGAAGTGCTCATATGTAAATAAGGATTAGGTTCTGATCTTTCTCACAGTAGAATGGATGCAGAAACCCCTTGTCTGGTGCAAAACTTACTCTCTGGGACATGGGAGTGTTTATTGCAAAGTCAAAGCATCACAGAGCAAACTGAATGTGGGGGAAACATATCTGAGATATTACTTTTCTGACTATTAAAAGACAGTCTCTGGTCAAGGGATCAGGTTAGTGGATAATGAGTGCTTTTAAGGTCTGCAAGGTTAAGACGATGTGGCATCAGCTATATATAAAATGCTAGTACTGACACTCTTGAAGCAGAGCTCAAGGTGAAAGTTAAAACTGTCATGGAACAAGGTGGCTGCAAAAAGTTGCAAGGCCAATTGACTGGATCAGCAGTATGGTGGCAGTTAGAAAGACAGGCAAACTGATGATCTGCATCAATCCAAAAGACCTCAATAGCATACTAAAGTGCTTATACTGTTCCCTGCCAACAGCCACTGAAATATTGCCAAATCAAGCGAACACAATAGTCTTTTCAGTCATGGATGCCAGGGATGGCTTCTGGCAAGTGAAACTGGATGCAGCAAACAGTTACTTGACAACTTTCTGGACCCTGTTTGGGTGCTATCAGTGGCTGACAATGCCGTACAGAACGGGAATCGCTTCAGGGGGTACCAACAGAGATTGCACGCAGCCCCTGAGGGTTGTCTGCTGCAGATATCAGTGCAGATGACATTGTTTATACTCATGTGGGAGGGCAAGGATTGAGCTACGGCCAACCATGATCACAAATTTGCTCTGGTAGAGACAGCAAGAAAGATCAGTCACAAGCAAACATAGCAATAGACATACCGGCTCAAAACAAAGCTCCTGAGCCTCATGTCCTGTTTCTAGTGGTGGCTGGTGGAGCAAGACAAGAAGTACAAAAGCATGTCAGGTACCCAGTGATAATCCCAAAAAATTATTTTACACTGAAATTTGGAGAGACAGAGGTGGCTGTAGAGCAACACACATACACACACCTTTCACATTCTCACTGGCACCCTCACAACCACCAGTAGCTTCTGAGAGGCATTATTTCCCCTTGCAAAATCCCTTTTATTTCTTTTCTTTTCTTTTTTCTTTTTTCTTTTCTTTTCTTTTCTTTTCTTTTCTTTTCTTTTCTTTTCTTTTCTTTTCTTTTCTTTTCTTTTCTTTTCTTTTCTTTTCTTTTCTTTTCTTTTCTTTTCTTTTCTTTTCTTTTCTTTTCTTTTCTTTTCTTTTCTTTTCTTTTCTTTTCTTTTCTTTCCTTCCCTTTTCTTTTCTTTCCTTCCCTTTTCTTTCCTTCTCTTTTCTTTTCTTTCCTTCCCTTTTCTTTCCTTCCCTTTTCTTTTCTTTCCTTCCCTTTTCTTTTCTTTCCTTCCCTTTCCTTCCCTTTCCTTTTCTTTCCTTCCCTTTTCTCTTTTCTTTTCTTTTCTTTTCTTTTCTTTTCTTTTCTTTTCTTTTCTTTTCTTTTCTTTTCTTTTCTTTTCTTTTCTTTTCTTTTCTTTTCTTTTCTTTTCTTTTCTTTTCTTTTCTTTTCTTTTCTTTTCTTTCCTTCCCTTTTCTTTTCTTTCCTTCCCTTTTCTTTTCTTTTCTTTTCTTTTCTTTTCTTTTCTTTTCTTTTCTTTTCTTTTCTTTTCTTTTCTTTTCTTTTCTTTTCTTTTCTTTTCTTTTCTTTTCTTTTCTTTTCTTTTCTTTTCTTTTCTTTTCTTTTCTTTTCTTTTCTTTTCTTTTCTTTTCTTTTCTTTTCTTTTCTTTCCTTCCCTTTTCTTTTCTTTCCTTCCCTTTTCTTTTCTTTCCTTCCCTTTTCTTTCCTTCTCTTTTCTTTTCTTTTCTTTTCTTTTCTTTCCTTCCCTTTTCTTTCCTTTTCTTTTCTTTCCTTCCCTTTCCTTCCCTTTCCTTCCCTTTCCTTCCCTTTCCTTCCCTTCTTCCTGTATATTATCCTTGGTTTTGTTAATACTGCTTTGTCATGTCTTGTTATGGTAAAAATTCTGGTTTCTACTAGTTTTTCCTTTACAGGAGTACTTCAATTGCCACTTTTCCTTTCTCTTCTACCAAGGTCATTTTGATGACCAGTTTCTTCCTGCAACTGTTTGAAAAGGTCCTATTGCTAGTTTTAGTGTGTTGGGAAGCTATTTATCAAAACTTTTTTGGCATGTCCTAATTTTTACCTCAACTTTCTAGACTTCAAGGCTTTTTTTCATTTGGACAATGTTTCCATTTTTGAATAATTGAAAAATTGAATAATTTTTTGAATAACTGAATAAGAGATTGTAAGAAAGTTTCTTCTTACCATCTGATAATTCTGTAAATAGACTAATGCCTAAAAATATGTTATTTGCTCATGATAGATTTTAGTTGTTTTTTCTTCTTTTTTTCTCTTTGTGTGTGTAATCATGTAAAGATATTTTCATTTATTTTAGTAGATCATATTAATTTTTATTTATATATACTGTAACATTATGTCTTTAAACCATCAACCATCTGTATTTTACTTCTCTAATTTTTATGTTGTCCTCCTGTTTGATATTAAATACCATTCCCACTCTTTTACCATAACTGTTTGATGTTAAATTTTTGAGCCAGGTCTTGTTTCAGTACTAAATAAATATGGCCTCTGCTGTGGATTCTCTGTCTAGCTATTCCAAGTATGTTGTCTAAATTGTGTTATGCCTTGATGTTACATTTACCCACAGGGCAAACAGAGTCCACCATTATTGTTGTGCTTTCTGCTTTGACATCAGCTTCTCTGAGCTTCCTTACTATCTCATTGGCATTGCCACAGCCCTGTGTGGAAGGACACCAGGACAGTCTTCACTAGTTGCTTTTTTTTCATTTAGGAATGGAGTTGAAATTCTGCAGGATTTTACTTTATTTGTGGGTATAAGAAGCTTTTTGATCTCATTTCACTTTAGGATTCTTTAATGTTTTGAATTCTTTTTCTACAAATGTGTCTGCATTCCTGAATATATATCATAAGGGAGGTAAAAGTGGGTCTTCTTGGTAGAAGAATAACTCTAAACATTAAAGAAAGCTTAGAATTAAATGAGACATATCGGCTATAAACAACAAAAAAAAAACCTCTCCCAAACCCCAAAATGTTACAATTGTTTCTGATTATCCTTTAAATTATTTCCCTCATTTTTGACAAGTATGCCAATACCTGTATGATATTTTTTTTTTACCTAAAATAAAAATAAAGCCTTACTTAATCTATTCACTGCTGAATTCATATTGTCAGCTTCTTTGCCTTCTGTTGCACATTGAGCCAGTGCTTTCAGAGAACCATTTAAGGAGCCTCCAAGGTGGCTTTCCTGAATTGTAATCAATTCTGAATGCAAAATCATGTAGTTTTCATTGGTTTTCCCTAGATGCATTACCCTATATTTTTCCACTAAAACACAACTGCCACCTTTCTGGGCACTCATTTTTGTCAGAGCCCTTTGTAGCTCCTCAACATTTGCACAGCAATTGACTACTCAAAAAACCCCAAGCAACTAGTATCATCTGCAGAGTTGGAGATTTTAGTATTCACTTCCTTTTTTTAGATCACTGATGACTACATTGGAAAAAAACAGCCCAAGCACCAGTCAGTGGGAGACCACGCTACTGTCTTCCATCTAGAAAACTGAAGAATATTTTGGCTATGAAGGTCTATGATAGGACGTTTTCTTCTTATCCTTTATCAGCTTTTAATCCACGAAAGATTTTTCCTACCAGTTCTGCCACAGTTTAATTTCAATAATGATGTTTGGTTTCAAGGATGTTTTAAAAATATGAGTATACCCACATTTCTGCTGACATTGTCATAGAAGTGCAGTGGGGTAGAGAGATAGTATGTTCTTTACAGAAATCAGCCTCTTTCCCCTAGAACATGTTTGTCTGTAGTCTCAGTGATCTTACGCTTTCTCTTACTGGAGGTGGAAGCCTGCTTTTTTTTTGCTTTTTACTGGAGACAGAAGCCTGCCTTTCTTAGGATCACTTCTTGAGACTTTTTTGAGATGGGAGTTGCACTGGCAGTCTGCCAGTCTTCTGCCACAGTAGCTTTTTGTAATGTAGTTTACAGATCTTGGCCAAGAGTCCTGTAAGTTCACATCTGAGTTACTTCAGAGCTCTTGGGTGAAGGCCATCCATTTTAACATCTTACTTCTAAGTAAGATCTAATTCTAAGATCTAATTGATCTATCTGGTCTAATAATGGCTTCAACTTAATGCCTGTTCAAACTCTTGCATAAAAGTCCAAAAACTGGAGCAAAAGAATCAGTTCTGATGTGAAAGAAGACCCAGATATTTAAAACTTTTAAATTCAAAATTAATAAAAAAAATAAAGTTACAGTGTGAACTGGATCAAAGGGAAAGTTTCATTAGTAGAAACAGAAGTGGGAATGTTCATTCACCTGTAATATAAATTAATTCTTGCCTGGTACAGTCTTCGCGTTTTCTATAATATTTCTAGTTGTAGCTGCTTTGTGTATTTTGCTACGCACATCAAGCAATCTGCAATGACTTTTCATAACTGGTCCATGATTAAAATCTTTATCTTATATACCTGTTTTTTATTTGAAAACAGTTCCCTAGGAAGACAGATAGGTATTTAAATCTGCCTTTTGGAAGACGAAGAATAACACCTGGCGTGTATTTCTCTACAGAAAATGTTCAGCTTCACATCACACATCTTCCTTGTTAGGAAATGAAGAGTTAACTAATCTCTCCTTAGCTGCTCTCCATTTATAGTTCAATCAGAGAGTACCTTATAGACAATTCAGATCCAGTATAGATCATAGACATTGCAGTGATTTTGTACCACTATATCATGCTACCAGAGGGGACATCAAGATTAGAGTTTTAATGCTGAATATTGAACACATCAGGCTGAAGATATGGAGTTCTTAATTGCCAGAGTGGGAGTGTCTATGCCCAAAATAATCTTGCAATAGAGAAAGTTCACTTGGCAACTTGCAAGGCATAAGACTGGTTTATCTTATCCTTTTTTTACTTAGGCAGTACATTCTCTGAAAAAAAAAAAAATAGTTTCATATGTGCTGAAGAGTCTTGGTCACTGCATGTGGAGAAGGGAGGGTTATATTTTCAGAAGCCAACAAGAAGAGGAAGCTCTTTTTATCCAGGTCTCTTTGCTGAGATAATCACTCAAAACAGAGTGATATCCTGACTGTTTTTTCCTTCTCCTCCAGGAACAGTGTCTTAATCATCAATGTTGTTATCAGCACCTTATCCTAGAAAAATCTACTGCCTCCTTTGTGGACCGTCTCCTGGGAGAGACAGGAGAGAAACATTTCCAAATCTTCAAGTACAAGAAGGAATTTGAATTATCTTCTGTACAGTATGTAGGTGCATAAAATCCAGAATGGATAACTAGTGGGCAAAATGTGTCTTCTAGCAATTTTGCAAAAAAAGAATTTCTTCACTACTTCAATTTTTATGTACAAGCGCCCAAATGAGTATAGCTGAGTTTGGATAGGAAGAAATATCAAAAAACTATTTCTGAGTTGTTTGCTGAGGTTTTGGTGCAGGGAAAAATCAAAATTCTGTGTTCAATTTAGATTGAACATTTTTTTTCCTTACTTTAGTTGACAAATTGCTCACTTCCTCCAGTTTCTCCCCCCAAAATAACCAAGATACCCAACATAGTCATATCAATCTTAATAAAGAATGAATGTTTTGTGATTTTTGGACGAGGCTAGCGTTAACTCTGAGGGAAGTCTGTGCAGCTTATTGTGTTTTATATAAAATATGATAGTATAGTAAAAGGGAAAAAGATGAGATTTTAGATTAGAGGCTGGAAACTTGTCTTGGAAATTCCATTATGAAAAAGAACCAAAAACAATCCTTTCTATCCTGCAGAGGTATAAAGAACTAGCCAAAACAGATTTTTTTTGCTCACAAAATGATGAAATTTTCCCGGTAATGCTTGGGGCCAAATTATTCTATTCAATGCAATTTAAATATTTCATTTTGATTTTCTTATTAATGATTTTCTCTAAAAGCAATTCCACTTTGGAAAGAAATTTTGAAATAAACGTTCCATTCCAAAAATGTTAAATAGGGCACTTGGGTGTTATTGAAATACCTAGCTTTATTTTCAAGCTGACACACTTTACAAATGCTGTGGTTTTTATTAAAATTTTATGTTAAGTAGTTCAAAACTATGTGATTATAAATTCGTGAGTCAAGTCCATTTCAGGGGAAATATGCTTCTCCTTAAAAGAAACAGGTGGCTGGGCAGATATAGCTTGCACCGTACTAATGAGGAATTATTAAAGTGCTACACGGAACAAAGTTCAGTGTGCTGATCAATTTCCAATTTGTGGGGAGGGTTGGGGTTTGGGTTTTTTTGGGAGGAGGTTACATTCTTCATTTCAATTATACCAAGAGTTAATCTACAGTAAGCACAAGATGGCTGTGTTCTACAGACTGGATTCAAACTGGGATCCATGAATGCTAAAGAGCTTCCAGGACCGTAATCCTCACATTTGCAGTGCTACAACTACAGGGTGCACTGGGCCACAAAGCTGTTGATGGTTTAGACCTGACCTCTGGAAATCTTACATGGCTGTTGTTGCTTATTGTTTACCTTCACATAGGTCCAAAAGAACTAGAACTCCACAGTGCCAAGTAGATCAGAGATCGCAAAGACCATCTTCACCCTGGAGACATGGAGGACAATAGAAATAGATTCAAATAAATAACCAAATGCAAGGAAGTAGTCAGACAACATTTTTGTGATAGGTTGTAGAGCCAGTGAATAAATCAAGATTTCTAAGTTGCACTGCAGAAGATCACTTTAGGAGAAGTTGAAAAATAAATCTGTTTTCATTTTCCCAGAGAATTCTTCCTTAGTCTAAA
The DNA here is from genome assembly GCF_964199755.1 of Larus michahellis. Lineage (NCBI taxonomy): Eukaryota > Metazoa > Chordata > Aves > Charadriiformes > Laridae > Larus > Larus michahellis. The sequence goes on from NC_133896.1 coordinate 153,395,009, forward strand.
TGAACAACTTGGACAAAACCACATTGGTGCCTGCACTGAAATGTAACAAATGAGAGAATGGATGTTTGCATCAGTGATTTACTAGCTCTTGTCTCTTATCAGTAATGAACAAAACCCAAAAGGTAGCCCAAGATAGGCAGTAAGGCAATCTGAGAGTAAATTTACATTTAATACAACAGTCAAATGATGAGCCCAAGGAAGGAAGCAAAGGTGAGGAAGGACTGGCACTATGGAATCTGGCAGAGTGAATCTTACAGTAACAATCTGGATTTATATGAGTAGGGCAGTGTCTGAAGGCTATAGAGAATAATGAGGCTGTAATCAAAATTAGTGGTAATGAGACCCTACTCAAAAAGGATGATGTCCTGGCCCTGCCTTACAGAAGGCGGATGTGGTCACAACCTATGGCAAATGGTCAAACTCAAAGATCAAGAGCACGGGTATGCACATGGGAGGTGGGAGAGGCACCTGCATCTACAACGGTGCTGAGACCCCGCTGGTCAAGAAAGCAGCTCGTTCCTTTCTGAAGGAAAGGCTGCAGTAGCTGTTTCTGTTGCTAGTGAAGAAGAAATCTGTGGTTACGCTATTTTGGTCTAAGTCATCTGAATTCCAGTTTGGTTAGAAAAATGAGGTAGATCATTGTCTGATATAATAAATCACCACTCCACTAGTTTTAATGCTTGTGGTCCGTCATGACAAATTCACTGTGGATTCTTCAGCGTGAACTTTCATTTTCCACATTTCAGGGAAGCATGTAGACACTTGAACATAGTGCAGACATTACCCAAATAGATACAAACAAGAAGAACTAACCAACATCAGTACTAGAAATATAAAAAGTAATTCTGTATTAGGATAAATATTAATCTTAGGTACTTTAAAGGAAAAAACATAATTTTTAACAGTTTAAAATGGCTGCATTTGTTACAGATTATAAATTATCACCAGCCACTGTTCATACCTAATTTAAATATGACAGGTTTTCTGCCATTGTAAAATTCTGAAGCAGGTTTGGGTGGCAGTGAAAAAAAATCAACCTTTAGGAAGCTTTCCACTTTGTATGTATTTAGAGATTTATAATGAAACAGCATGCTATTTCAGATAGGCATAAAATTAGAATCGTCATCTAATGAGATGTTATGTGTTATGATTTTTTAATGTATTATTTATGGAAAACTTTTACCAGGTTATCTATCACTCAAAATAAATGAAAGATAACCATTTTATTAAGCATATTACTGTTGTGCTTGAGGAATACGTTTAGCATGTCAAGAACAAGAAAACAGAAATACTATTTTCACTTTATTCCGCATCGGTAAAACTGTGGTTCATAAAAAAAAAGAGATATACAGAAAATAATTTGAACCTAAGTATAATATTCTTTCATGCTAGGAATTCAGAGCAATTCAGACACATTAAAGATATGAGACAGAAGGTGCAAAAAAAAAGGACAAAGAATAAGCAGTAGAATATGGAAAGAACATAAAGATCTCGTCTGATCTTGACTAGAAAGCATCTTTAAATGAAAGATAGTGACACTTTCTGGACAAAAGCAGGGGCATATAAGAAACTGAGAGATGAAAAGTTGTAGGATCACTTTTCAACATAAACTATAGCTGAAGCAAAGCATAACTTCTTGCATATGTGTCTTTTGGTGGTTGCCTTCAACTTTCAGAAAGCCTGATCTCATCACAGTGAGACTGTGAGTAGTCCTGTACCAACCTCTTTGGGCCCTCACCTGTCCGCTTCTACCCCAACACAACCCTTATTGCAAGTATCACAGTGGACACTACAGGCCTTTGCTGTTAAATTTTGAAATATATGGGGGGGAAAAAAAAGGTGACTGAAATAAAGGGAATGCTTTTGAGCCACTGATAGCTGCCCATTGTTCCTTCAGGATAGAGTTTGTTTGAACGTATTACTAGACGCATGGGATTCAATTAGTTATCCACAGGAAACCACAACTGAGTGACTTTTTATTCCTTATAGGAAAACATTAAAATAAGACATGTGCAGCCAAATTCTGTAATATGTCCAGTAGACATCTGCAAATTTTTTTCTTGTTATTTTTACTTACTTTATAACAAGGGATGCCTTCTTGACTCAAAGACATCTGAAAGAGCAATTATCACTTATTGCTTAAAGTACTTTGAAATGACAGACACGATTGCCACAAAATATAATCAGTTATGTAAAATTATTATCCAGTCATTAGGATTTAGGGTATTTATGACACCTCTAGTAGTCATCTGGCAACTTAGCCTGCAGAAAGGAGAAAAAAAGGATCCCAAGTTTACTTTGCAACAAAAGGAATATCACTACTGTGTCATGGATCTTTGAACAACATGCATAATAGCCCAGTGCTATGTAAAATAAAAGAGTGCAAGCCCCGTCCTTCATGTTTACACTTACAAGGGCAGAGTGGTTAGCAGAAACAAATGGCTATATCCTGTAATCAATAATTACCAACTGGGGAAACTGAAAGTAATCACTGAACAAAATGGTTATTTAATCAGAAGTATTACCATGTATTATTCAATATTTAAAACTTAGTGAGTATTTGCTTTGCTATTTTGGACTTATGTAGTTGTAAAATAGTTTTTACTCAGTAAAAGTCTGACAATCAGTAATTTTTGAGGGTCCCTGAAACCAACTTGAATGTGAAGACTCCTCTAAACTCTATTTTGCGTACACCTACGTGCCAGCAGCTTTATTTTTTCATTTGTCCTTCACATCAAGAGAAATAGATCTGTAATTCATTACATTTCAGACTTGCTCTTCGTATATCAAAGTTACAGGTTGATTTAACAATGGATATTTGATCATATTACTTTTTATTTTTTATTTATTAGAAATCTATTTCAGCTCTAGTAATCACTGTTGTTGGGGTTTTTTGTATAATGATGTGCTGCCTGTGGGGCTCTCTCCTGATACGTGTCATGTCTTAGTTTTGACTTTTAGGCAATGTTTAATTCATTCAACTGCAAAAATTATGCTTAAAATGTGTGGCAGTAACAACTGCAATTTTGCCCTGGGTTTATCAGGAACAAACAAACCATCACACTGAGCATCTTAGGGTGCTGAGCGATGTGTGAAGGCAAATATTGGATGAAAGACTGTAGCCTTCAAAGTGATTTTTCGGGATAGGAGTATTGATTCATTGTTTCATGAGAAATTTAGGACACTGGAAGTAAGAATTCGCTTAACCACATCTCGACATCTATGTTTAAGCTAGGTCTCTAGACTCTATAGCCATGGGAGAATAGTTGGTGTTCTAATGCAATACTTCATTTAATCCCTCCGTAAATACTTAAAATAGATTACATGATTTGTGCTCTGAAAGTGCATTATCTGTAAAGAGAACCTACAGTAACAAGGCTTGATAAAAATGGTCAATGTTAGATTAAATGAACCCTGTTCAAAGATATGGGAAGAGAACATCGTCCCCAAACGACTGCTTTTGTAGTTGTTGAATCAGAAACTCACAGTTGTCGTACACAGTTTATTTTTTGTAAGTTGTTATGGCTCTTTAACTGCTCTAAAATGCTGCTGCACAAGTGTCCTAACTTTTTTACTAGAGAGCAGAGCAAACTGAATTTCCTTTGCCCTTCACAAACAAACTAAGCTTTGAAGGCTCTACAAGTAAATCCATACTTCACTGTCTGGACTCCTCTTCCTTCAGCACAACTGAGAAGTCTGGAATATGAAAGAAAATTTACAGAGGATTGCAATTTTGTCTTCTGAAAATTACAGATAGATGGATTACTGCATCTCCACACACACAAAAAACCTACTGTGGTTGGTTCTCCACATTTTCCTCTCTGAAGGTCCACATATTTTTCTGTTCAGCTCTCTTACCATTATCATTTACATTTGCACAGAATTTGTGTGTCCTTTCCACAGAATGATGCGTCCTTTGTTCTTGGAGAAAAACGTAATGTTGACATACCTTCCTATAACCTCAACTTTTGCCCATGAATGAAAAAAAGGAATGGAAAAAAATGTTGCCCAAGTTTTATTTCTTTTTAAAAAAGAGTTTGCAATTGTAATTTCACATCCACTTCCATTGACCTAAGTAAAGCATTCATAACAGTAGAAAGAGTGGAAAATGCAAAGGGTTTACTGAGCAGAGTCCTTTGCAAAAGGAACATGCATTTTCTATTACAGGACCTACTGTGTGTAGAAATCATAATGAAATTCTGATTTTTTTTTTTAATTTGTGCTTCATAGACAAAGTGAATACTAGTAATCCGTGAAAGTGTCCTGCTCTGGCACCTTTGCAATTTGCTATCTTGTGTGGAATTCCTTACTTATTAACTTGCTTTTCCTGCCTTACTGCTCACTTGTTTGCAAGATGGAGTAGAAGTACAGGGCTGCAAACCAATCCTGAAATGAAATTTTGTGTTTAGAGAGTCTCTGCTTTCAGAATCAGCTAAGAAAGGAGATTATCCCTTGTGGCCCTGTTGACTGCAATCTGTCAGGAGGAGCATAGGACTAACAGTGGCATCTTGGATCATTGATTTCAATGTCCTTATAAAAAGCAACATCATAATGCAATCACACTGAGATGGTTATCAAATTCAGTCTTCAGACTAGCTAACTTTCTCTTTGGCCCTCACACCCCCTGCCTAACGCTGTTGCAAATCTCCACTGGAATCTGATTTCTCTAGCAGACAGGTACCTCGTAGTTTCTAGATTAAGTTTACTCATCCTCATATTCTTATTCTTATGCTTTGCCTTGAGTAGGTGTTTTTTTTCCCTCCTTCCTATTGTTTATCCCATGTTATATTTATGAACAAGAACTGTAGTCCTCCTATTGTTAGATCATTTTATCACAGCTTGGTTTTCAGGTTTCTTCTTAAACAGTGAACTCTCCATTGCCTTATCATAGAATCATAGAATGGTTTGGGTTGGAAGGGACCTTAAAGATCATCTTGTTCCAACCCCCCTGCCTTGAGCAGGGACACCTCCCACCAGACCAGGCTGCTCAAAGCCCTATCCAACCTGGCCTTGAACACTTACATGGATAGGACATCCACAACTTGCCTGGGAAACCTGTTCCAGTGTCTCACCACCCTCACGGTAAAGAATTTCTTCCTAATATCTAATCTAAATATCCCCTCTTTCAGTTTAAAACTCTTACCCCTTATCCTGTCACTACACATCCCTCCCAATCTTTCCTGTAGGCCCCCTTTAAGTACTGTAAGGTCTCCCCAGAGCCTCCTCTTCTCCAGGCTGAACCACCCCAACTCTCTCAGCCTGTCTTCATAGGAGAGGTGCTCCAGCCCATGGATCATCTTTGTGGCCCTCCTCTGGACCCGTTCCAACAGGTCCATGTCCTTCTTATGTTGGAGGCCCCAGAGCTGGACACAGTACTCCAGGTGGGTTCTGACAAGAGAGGAGTGGAGGGGCAGAATCACCTCCCTTGACCTGCTGGCCACACTTCTTTTGATGCATCCCAGAATGTAGTTGGCTTTCTGGGCTGTGAGTGCACATTGCTAGCCCATGATGAGCTTTTCATCAACCAACACCCCTAAGCTGTTCTCCTCAGGGCTACTCCCAATCCATTCTCTACTCATTGTGTATTTGTGCTTGGGATTGCCCGGAGGATCTTGTACTTGGCCTGGTTGAATTTCATGAGTTTTGCACAGGTCCACTTCTCGAGCCTGTCCAGGTCCCTCTGAATGGCATCCCTTCCCTCCAGTGTGTCAGCAGCACACAGCTCAGTGTCTTTGGTAAACTTGTTGAGGGTGCACTCAATCCCACTGTCCATGTTGCTGACAAAGATACTAAACAGCACAATACTGATCTCTGAGGAACGCCACTAATCACTACTTGCCACTTGGACATCAAGCTGTTGACCACAGCTCTTTGTCTGCAGCCATCCAGCCAGTTCCTTATCCACTGAGTGGTCAAAGCCATGTCTGTTCAATTTAGAGACAAGAATGTCATGCAGGACAGTGTCAAATGCTTTGCACAAGTCCAGGTAGATAGTGTCAGGTGCTCTTCCCTTATCCACCAGTTGCTCTTCCCTTACCCAGCCCTGTCATAGAAAGCCACCAAATTTGTCAGACATGATTTGCCTTTAGTGAAGCCATGTTGGCTGTCACCAATCACCTCCTTATTTTCCATGTGCCTTAGTATTGTTTCCAGGAGGATCAGCTCCATGATATTGCCAGGCACAGGTGTGAGACTGACTGGCCTGTAGTTCCCTGGGTCTTCCTTTTTTCCCTTTTTAAAAATGGGGGTTATGTTTCCCATTTTTCAGTCAGTGAGAACTTCACCAGACTGCCACAACTTCTCAAATCCGATGAGTAGTGACTTAGCAACTTCATCTGCCAGTTCCCTCAGGCCCTGCAGATGTATCTCATTAGGTCCCATAGATTGTGCACTTTCAGGTTCTTCAGGTGGTTTCAAACCTGATCTTCTCCTACAGCGGTGTCGTGGTTTAGCCTCAGATGGCAACAAAGAACCACGTGCCGCTCGCACGTGCCTTCCTAATACAGGAAGGATCGTAAGAAAAGGCAAGACTCTTGGGTTGGGACAAAGGCAGTTTAACAGAACAGCAAAGGGAACATGCAAACAACAACAACAACACGGATAGGGGAATATACAAACGCGATTACGGAACCGCCGCTCCCCGCCGCTCGCCGACCGGCCGGACCCGGGACGCCCCAGCCCGCTTTTAAGCAGCAACTTCCTGCCCCCTCCCCCGGCAGCTCAGGGTGGGCATGGCTCACATGGCATGGAATACCAGGAAAAGTTAACCCTATCCCCACCGGAACCAGGACAAGTGGGCAGGACCCTGTTATCCCAGTCCCTGCCTTTGCCTTCTGCAACTTGGGCAGTGTGGCTAGAACAATTGGCAGTGAAGACTGAAGCAAAAAAGTCGTTGAGTACATTATCATATTAATAAACCTTCTCGATGTAAGTTCTAGTTAAAATTTACCTTTCTTGTACAAATCTATAGACAGTGTTCTAAACAAGGTCTTATGCAAGGGTATTAATACTTGTTTATTGCTGGTTGAACTCCTTCTTCACTTCATATCACAAGCATGTTTCCAGTAGCTGCAGGAGATCGGCAGCTTGTCGTCATTTTGTGACCTAATAATATGTTTGAGCCTAGAGCTATTAATCTACAGCATTCTCCTTTCTAAAAAATCAGTGCATCTCGTCAATGAAAGATAACTTCCTATTCTAGCACAATGAAAGTTTGGTAAATAAATGTTTTGTATTCATGTTTTGAAGTTACATACAGGTTTCTAATTTTTAATTTCCATTTGCGTTTGCTCTAGGTCTGGTATGTTTTGATATGGCTAATCAGTGATCAATTTACTATATTCATTAACTCTACCTCTTAAAGGTAAATGTTCCCTTTATTCTCGTGAAGCCATACAGTACCCAACAAAAATCATTGCTACTTGTCACAAGACTAGTGTGGTTGAGAGTCACAGGCAAATTTAAGTTGGATGGGACTTCTGGAGGTCTCTAGTCCAACCTCCTGCTGAAAGGAAGGGCAATCAGGTTCTTCAGGGTCTTGTCTCGTCAAATTAAGGAAATTTCCAAGGTAAGGAACAGTGTTGTATGATGGAGACCATCCTGTACTTCAGACTGAGCACAAGTTCATTGGGGCTTTCTTCCATTTCAAGTTATGACTGTGGATGACGTGAAATAAGTCATATCAATGGACAGATGTTTTTGTCCCCGTATTCAGGCAATGTTAGAGGCAGCTTTCCTCTAAAGACAAAAGAAGGAAGCTGATCTCTGCCCAAAGAATGCAATGACTGCATATGCTGTCTGTTGCCAGGGCCTGATGGGAAGGCACACTGACTAAAGACTTTTTCATAGCGGAGGCTTCCCAAATATGGGACTCATAGTGTTTCCCCTCCCAGATCTCTCTCCAGAGAAGATAATACTGCAATTTTAGAGGCAAAATCACTTCTCCATCCTTGAAGATTCACAGAAGAGTCTAAGAGAAACTTGAATCATGTCAGCATTTGGCAAAAGGAAGAGGAACAAGGAAAGACTTTAGATCCTAGTAGTGGCTAATAAAAGAATGATTGTTCAGCATATCTTCTTTATCGTCATTTGCCAGATTTTGCTTTTTCTATCACTGGAAATGGAGTACTACTCTATTATTTCTTAGTTAAAAGCTCTTATTGATCAAGACTGTCTAAATCCCAGAAGGCAGGAAGATGTGAATATGTAATGTTGGCGCTCACATTGGAGTTGAGATTGCTGCTTAGGGAATCTGGATACGTAATGTGTGACCTCTATATCCCGTCAAAGCAGCTCAATATATGAGTATCATTATTTTGCCTACAATAGACTGCTCTCATACTGGTGATCAAGCCAAGAATCACTCACAGAAATTTATACATTAATTTTGAATAACAAATATATTTGAGAAAATTAGTCTGTTCGCAGATAACTCACAGTTACCACTCTGTGATAACTCACAGATACCCCTTTTCCACTTATGGTGAGTTAAAAGGTTGAAAGCAATGATTTTGTGACTTTTTTCTCCAGGCTTAAGGTCATCCGGGGAGCATGCATTTATAAGACAGAATTCTTGTGTACTGCGGGTTTGGGTTTTTTGATTATTGAAAAGAAGTATGCAGTTTTAAAGAGCAAAAATTATTATATCCTAGCTTTCAGGTAAGAAAGCTTTGGATTTTTCCACTCTGGGAGCTGTGAATTTCTCTCACATGTGAGAAACTACAGTAAAAAGAGACAGCAGATAGCCAATACAGCAGAAATTCTACAAAGTACTGGCATATGCAGTTTCATGCAATATATTCTTGAAAAGTATTCTTGTGCTGGAGTCCACTATATCCCTTCAGTTTTACACGTCAAACCCACTGAAGACTGTTGGAAATACCTATAGGGGAATTATACCCTAATGGGGTTTCAGTCTCTAGTGGAATGCCACTAGGTATTCCAGGAAAATGCTTATGAACAGAGAAAAGGAAACTTGAAAGACAAGGGTCATAATTTTTTACTTAGAACTCTGTGCATCATCTTTGAAGAAAGAGAAGGAAGACAGAGCTTCTATCTTATTCTGGGAATGCATTTTAATGTAAAAAAGAGTTTATTAGGTCTAGAAACATTCTAAGCAGTTAAATGAATAATAGGGATTGAATTCAGGTGAAGATGCATTCTACATGCTTCATTATCATTCCCTACAGAAGACGGACTCTGATAACAAACTACTTAAACTGCTTCAAGTCATATCTTCTCACTCCTGCCAGCTATCATTAGAACTACTTGAAAATTAACGTAGCATCAGTAAAAGTGAGGATAACAAAATCTGATACTCAGGCTGACGTCTGGTCAGCAATGCAGGATTTTTAATTTTATTTTATTCAGTTATTTTTTAAAGCATTGAACCTACCGTATTCACAAGTGGAAAGCCAGTTAAAGATACTGATGGAAACTTGGAAGGTTCAGAGATTATTATCTGTGTGCCTTTGGCTTTAGTCTGATCTTGATCTGATACTATACACAAGCAAGACAGCTAATTCAGTTTACTTTTTTCTTTCTTTTTTCCTTTCATTTTCCTTTTGAGGTGTTATAGTTCTTCTGGATCAAGTTTGGCTCAAATTTTGATTTTCAGATTTATAGGTGTTTCCTTGCAACTCCTGGTTGGTCAAAGCTACTTCTTTTGTCCTCTTCCTGAGTTTACTGCCACACTAAATCAGGCAGAAAGCTTATGCTGACATCTGCAAAAAGAATTTCTTAGAGAATTTCGTGGGGTTTTTTTTTTTACAAGCTGATTCTGCCTTTTTCCTTCAGACCTACAATATGTGCTTTCATTGTTCCCACACCAACTTATGAATATGTTGATGCCGTTTTCTCTTTTTTTAAGCTCCCATCTGAGTTCTGTTCATCACAGATGTTTAGACACACAGCTGTCCATCTACAGTGGTTCTGCATGAAAGACCATGGCTGTTGTGTACAAAAGAAGGGATTCAGGCAAAATGTACTATAAATAGATAGCATTGTCTGCCTTTTCATTCTCCACTGGAGTCCTAAGTTCTGGAATTGGAATATTTGCTACTTTATCAAAACAGTTTTTTGCCTTCTGCCTCTACTGAACTAAAAGCTGGAGCACAACCTGAGCATTTATTATGGCTGCTATTTGTAAAAACTTCCCATTCTCTCTGAAACAAGGAGGCTGGCTATTCTGGCATGGCCTCAGGGTACATGCAGTGCATGGTGAGCACAGACACTATTACACAATACGGCACCTTCACCTGTACGAGTCGGCAACCTTCACATAACACAAACTGTTCAAAAATGCTTCAAGGTCATGCTATTAATGTCTTAAGCATTTGATTCAGGGAACAGATCAGCATGCAGCATGATAAGCCCCTTTGAAAACTGTGGAGCAGCAGCATAATATCTGAGAGCATTGTGGCAAATTGGGAAGTTGAGATGGAACTGCTAATTATTCCAAGGCATATTTCTGAAAGGACAGGAGGTGTGGGATGTTCTCTGCCAAAAGCCCCTGTTTCTTGAATACTCTCACCATCTCCATATGCACATATGAAACTTTTAAGCTATGCTGTGTGTATAAGCTGTAGCTAATGTGGTCTTATCTACTGCTTGAAACCTTGAAAATCAGTAAGATACAATTCGATAATGATGAGGGCAGCAGTGGAATAATTTGGGTAAGACTAGATTATCAAAAAACAAAGAAGAAACTGCAATTAGCATCTGTTACAGACCCCCAGGACTGTAAGAGAGTGAGGAAAAATATTCATAGAACAACTCTGGAGTAGTTCAAAACCACACAGTACTGTCCCAGAGGGGACTGTAACTGTCCAAACATCTGTTAAATGATAAAGCTACTGTAAATATAGATCAGAGATTCCTATGCACAAATGAAAGTGTGTGGATCCTAAAAAAAGGTTCCTAGCTTTAGTAGTGGAGTACCTTATTATCAAAAACTACGGTGCTAACACGTCAACATGGAGGAGAAGCTACCTTGAAACAATAAGAATTATACTAAGAATATGTGACTACAAGTGGAAAATTCCAATGAAAGTGTGCTAATTCAAATCAGAAATATATTAATAAGAAAAATTACAACTTCCCAAGAAAAGAAATCTTTTTGGTATGAGACTAACCTTTACCTGATGTAGTGCTGTTGCAAGAACAATATAAAAAAAAAAGCAGTAAAAAATGGGACCAGGAAGGACATTAATGGAGGTTTAAGATTAAGGGTCATTCAACAACAGACTGAGATGTTGTTAAATATTTCATGATAGATGTACACACCTATCATGAAATTCCAAAAATGGAGTAGAGAGGAATTCTCTGAATAAGAACTTGCCTTCTTTTTTCATAGTGCTTGTCCCTCTATTTTGTCCTCTTCCTCTTTTTTCTTTGAAAAATAGGCAATTGTTTCTTTCCCATATCAGACAAGAAGGAGAACTGGAACACCAGAGGAAAAAGCTGTTTGAGATGCTGACTTGTAATGATATTTACCTGCTGACTCCTGTCTTCATCTGCCAGTCAGGCCGAGCAGATGTTTGGCTCTACAGATGTTTGAGACATTTGGAGAAGACTTCTCATCTGCGTTTTTACCATTTCAATACCACAGGAGTTTGAGGCCAAATGGAAACAATCTTTACCAATTCCTTTTGGAAGACCTGTGGCACTTTCAGAATGCAACAGACTTTCAGGGTTTATCTTTTGGCACTTCACCCAGATACACCAGTTGTGTCTGACTGAGGTGTAACTGCTTGACCTTCATTTGATTGCTCACCAAAGGTAAAGCAAAGAAACCGATTTAAGTGATCAGAGAAAATTTCACTGGTCACTGAGTTATATTTAGTGTTTTATTGACCATTTTGAGCTTCTTCCAGCAGTGTGAAAAGGTACATGCTGCATTTTATTATGTTAATGAGACATGAGAGGCACACATAAAAAAGCACTTGGTTCACACTGGGTATCTGTGAGAGGTAGCTATTTTTAAATATCTGTAGGTGGTTCACTAGCACAGGTAATTGAGTTCCAACATATTTCTCCTTTGAGTCCTTCCAGAAGGATGGTCTGTAAAGTAAGAAACAAAGAAAATTACTTTTAAGGTACTGCTGTAATTTATTTTTTTTTTAATTTTAGTTGAAATGGAAACATTTTGTTACTCTGCTATTGTATTTCCTTTTAAGGGAATATTTACATATCCAAAAAGAAGCCCTCTCCATATTCAGAGATAAGTACTTTAATACAGCCACTTATGTTGTGTATTTATGCAGGTGTTTTGCAGAAGAGCAAAATACTTGCTTGTAACAGGCTGTGATGACATGGGCATCCTGAGTATATAAATTTTTATGAAGAATAGGCCCCTTGGCAATTACAGATGTGGTAGCGACTTTCTGCTTTCACTTAGAATATCTCAAAACTCATTTCATTCTGTGCATTTCTAGTTTGCAGGGATTTTTACAGAGTAGAGAAGGCATTTTACTTCACTTCTATAAACTACAGTTTATTCTGGGAAGCCATTTCATGCCCTGCTTTTATTTATTTCTAATAACACATTTTTTGTCAGGCTCCAGAGTGGGAAGATAGGAATTAAAATGCAGAGCTTCAGAACTCCTTCTTTTCTAATTTTTTTTTCCTACCCTTGCTTACTTAGTCTTATAATTATCATGATATGTCAGGTAGTTTGAGACTTCAGTTCTCTGAAGTCCCAATAATCTGCCTTCTTCATTATAGTAAAAGTGCCCTAGTTAATTCCCTCTCAAAGTCAAATTGTCCGGTTGTTCTTCTCAATCATGGTTTTGGACCTTGTTGACAAAAAACTCTTCCACCATGCAGCCTACCCATGTCCTGGTCATGGTCATCTTTTCCCTCGGGATTCTTTTGCACCTGCGGTTGCTGAAGCCATTCCCAACACACTTCTATTATTTTATTTGAGATGTGGCCTCAGTTCACCTGGATGTACTGATGGCTTGAATATCTTGTTGCCTCTTTTAGACACTGAATTCCCTCTCCAAGTGCATGGGCAACCTGTAATTCTGAATGCCTTGATAATGACTGCCTCTTTCTTGGCTCCTCTCTGCCTTTTTAGGTAATTCCTGTTTATTTGGTCTACAATGTTGTACATTTGTCCCCTGGACAGATCTCTCTCTTTCCAACATGTTTTTTTTTGATGAATTCACTCATTTCTCCATAAAGCTATGAAAATGATGGAACAGAGTAGTGCAGTGATTTTTTTTTTTTTTGTGGGAGGGGAAGGATTTATTTGCTGAAGAAATGAAATTTCTGGCAACTCAGAGCTGTTTGTGACTTTAGTTTTAAATGTGTGAAGTAACTGTGCCTGAAGAAATGTTTAGAAATATTCAAAAAGCGCTGCCATTGGCTTTCTCCTAACTGATAAGGCGTGTAACTCAGTCAGCTCAGCTGCCTGAGGCGACTTGGAAGGAGCAGAGGAGAATTCTGTCCCACTTTTGGGGTTGCTGTTCCACTCCGCTGGGGCAAGGAGGGAAAGCAGCAGTGAAAGCAGTAGAGTGACATTGTGGTTGATTGGGATAGGAGCTCCAGTTATCATTGAGAACAGCATTACCAGCAGAGGATGTTAAGAAACCCATCCCCAAATGTCATATGGTGTCATGGTTTTACAGATGTGATGAGAGGAAAGTCAGTCTGCTCAGGCAGACATACGCTGATCTGAACTTGGGTCTTCCATGACCTGGGGGAATAACCTAACCATCCTGACACCGAATAAAAGGGGAGGCAAAGGGAACTGGGGTCTCCTTAAACACACAGCCCTGGAGAATAAAACAATCAGTCAAGGAGATTATTAGTAGTAAAGTAACATCAGGAAAAATACAACCCAATCACAATCATACTCCTGTTTTGTAAGCGTGATGTACACCTATAACTTTTGTCCAGGGAGAATGTACAGCTTAATTGACAGGACACGCAAAGGGTAAAAATGAAAACAGAGACACAAAGACTGCAAAACATCTTGCTGAAAGTATTGTCACATGGCAATTACAGAGGTGGAAGCAGAACAAACTCTTCTGGTTTCTGTCCTCGCTACCGATAGTCTCTCCCATCCTTTCAAGTTGCAGCTGGCCACTCCACTTAGAGTTCATATCTTCATGGCACATTATACATAATCTTTTCTCTTTCTCTTTCCTCCCACAATCCCAACTTCTTGGATTGCAAAACACACTCTGAATATTATACAAAGGTATATTTTGTGATATAATAGTGATAGAATTGTAATATAAAACTGATGTTAGAAATGTTGTTGGACCACTCATGGACATTAAAAATGTTCAAAGGCCAGGGGATCATTAAATGGGATTAATTCAGTTGTGGACTTTTACATAGCATTTGACAAGGTTTGCAATCCCCCTGCAGTTCAGATGCTCATAACAGGGGCTGATCTCTGTGCCCGAAATGGAAGACTTGCCTCTCACATAAGCTGAATGGGTTTGTCCTCCAGATGACAGTCCTGATGTTCAAACCTGGGTCTTGTAAAAGCTACCGCCTTTCCATCCTGGATACCCCAGTGCCTTTGCTCAGTGCTGGGCACAGAAACAATGAGCTCACTTTCGGTGTTTGCAGGCAGCGATGAGGGAGCATCAATCTTAGTCACTCAAAAACAGAAGGTTGCATTCAAGATGTTGGTTCAAGAAAAACACAGAACAAAACAACATCTATCTGTGAAGATGAAGGAAAGCCTGTTTCTGCCTAGCACAATGATGAAATTGTTCATGAACAGTTCACACTTTCCTGTAAGCGTCACCCACAGGACTCATTCTTCCTGCTCCCTGAAAATACTGCTAGGGTCAGTGAAATGCAGTGTTGTCATCCATATTGCCATAAAACTTGTACATGTCAATTGACAACAAAATAGTTTTGATCCTTGCATTTCCACAATTGCTCTACCTTGTTGACTGGGTCAAACAACGCAATCTCTGCCCTTCTCCTCCCACTGTTGCTGTTTGTCCCGCTCCCCCTCACTGTCCCTCACACAAACACCTCTTCAGCCTCCTTTTGGATTTGTCAATCCTCTCACAAGGGCTTGCTAATGCGGTATGGACTATCGAGAAAATTGGGTTGAGGCAATGCCAGTTTGAATGTAATTTTAGACATCATTTTGCTTTAAAATATGCTAAATCCATGCTTATGCAGCGTGAGAACTGTACTGTAGCAGCGTGGAGACCATAGAATAATGTTTGGGCACTACATTTGTAGGTGGCTGTAAGTATTTCAGCTTGCATCCTTATTAAACCTTTAAAGAGGTGCACAGCCCATCCTTCTGATTTATTTAGATTATTGACTCAACAGTATTTTTGCTGATCATGCAGTAGGTTTAAGTATTACGAAAAAACCTTTTTTGCAACTTTCATCTTCTCTGCCTCTTCCCTCCCCACCCATTAGACATAGTTCTGTGCTTGTTTCCAGTATAAAGGAAGGAGTTCCTCTGAAATTGCAGCAGTGTTTGAATTTATGGACCTGCTCTTTTGTATTACTTGATGGCAGCAATGTCTCGTGCTTGATCAAGGGTGACAGCTGCATTCTTCAATGGGACAATTGTGATCAAGGCGTTCAATAGGTGTTAGGCAAGCAGTTGTTATCAGTGCTACTGGTGGTAGCCAAGACCGGCCAAAACAGTAGAGGTGCTGTTACTGCTGCTCATCTTCCTCACTGCAGCAGTTGGCAAGCACTGCCAGTCAGCAGGGAATGGTTAGGGTGAAGGAGACCCAATCAGGCATGCTGCAATTTACATCTGATTGATGAGTGCATGAAGAGTGTGGAAATACCAATTAGAAATAAAACTGTGGCAGCGAAGGATTTGGGATGTGTTGTTTCTCTTACCCTCTGCATCCTGAATATAACCAAGAAAGCTTGGATATATTGGAAGGGCTGACAGTTAAAAGAAATTCAAAAGACAAACTCTGTGTGCATCCACAGTTTAATGTGGCTTGCATTACGGTGTTTGCGATGTTTCCAATGTTTTGCAATTGGATTGCAAAATGTTTATTTTCCAAATTTTTACTTACATACATTTAAAATGAAAATATGCTTTTCAAGTAAAGGTAGAAATATAAATGATTTATATTACCATTTTAAGCATGGTTTCTGATTATAATAATTATCAAAAAATAACTTTTGATACAGATTTGAAAATTCTTATTCAACTGTAAGAGAAACCTGAAATAATTTTAGTGTGCGATTTTTATTTTTTTTTAAATACGCTGCTTTTAAATACATCAAAATAATTATTCGGATTGTCTGTGCTGAGAGAATCAGCCTCACTTTAACATTCTGTCCTTAAGCCGGGATCGCCAGTGCTACAATTTTGATTCATATGATCTACTGCGTGCAGCCTGAATCCTTCCCCTCTTTCTGTTTTTGTGTGTGTGTGTTCCCAGTACAGTGTTCGTTATCATTTATCTCAGTATAGAAGAATCGGAGTTGATATTGATTATGCTGGGTTAGATTTTGAAGTTCTTTTGTAAATGTGTAAAGCCTGTAAACATCTACCTTTCCCAGCAGCTTAACAGAATCATCCTTCCTCTGACCACATAATCGTTAAATTGTGCATGCAAAATAGCTTGAGGATATTCTGTCCCTTTTCCAGCAGGTTATCAGGGAAAACTTGCCAGAGAACATTGTGTTGTTTATATATCCTCCAGGTTAAGAACTCAAAGGTCAATAGTTGCCAAAAGCAGTTTCACTTAGTAACTACTACTTTTCCCAAGCTCTGCAACCTGCCTTTCCAGTGATCCTTATCATTTATTAGTGAATGTGTACATATGCAGCTCCTAGATCTCTACCCATAGGCAAGTAATCTTGGTTTACTGAAATAATCTGTTCACTTTCTAGCATAATTAATCATGATGATTAATTACCTGCATAAGCAAATATTACCCATAAATACACAGAGTTTACATTGTAATGTCATTGTTTCTCTCCTACCACTTCTCAGTGAAGGAATCTGCAGTGCAACTTGATTGACTGAGAAAAAGTTTTCTCTGGGTTGGATTTAGCCACTTTGTTCCATTAAATAGATAAGAATGGGGCTGGTTTTGTGTTTTATTTGTTTGATTTTTAGTAAAAAAAAATATCCATTATACTATTTTTTTTTAGATTGCTAGATAAGATGCTATCAAATGTTTTAATTACATCTATCTTAAAGAGCTTGATTTTGCTCTGTAAATGCCTGACGATACCCTATTGATTTAAAGGAGTTGCTTCTGTTGCATGCTGGTGGAACTGAGGTGAAAATCAAGGTTACCTTTTTTTTTCTCGGGGCGGGTGTTTTACTTTGATTTACAAGCTTTGTTAACTGTTGCTTTAAAAAGAATAATAATAATTAAAAAAAAAATAATCTCATTTTAACGGTCATTTTAGAGGATAATACTTCCAGGCAGAAAGTTCTGTTAAAGTTGATAGATCTTTGTTTAGCTAAAAGATATTCCAAAGTGCCGATAATAGTTTTGTCTTTGGCAAGTACTGTTAATGCTTCTGTTCATTTCATAGGAGTTCTGCTTTTTCCTGAGCACTTACCTTTGGTAATTCTGGTGTTTAGTTGAAGTTATCTTTTTGTCAGAACTGTTTGATAATTATTGCTCAAACCAACTCAGTTCTGACAGTACCCAGATGAAAAAATGAAGAACAGAAGAACTTTATTTTAAAGTTTTGTAGCTTAAAAAGTAAAGACATTCATGCTAAATCACTTCATAAACCATCCAAGTAAAATTACCTTGGTGCTAAAACTTGCAGATCAAATGTGTGCATAAGTTAGGGATTTTGGAATACTGCTATGTTTTTAGATGTGCGTGTGTTTTTAAAAAAATATATTTTTTTCTACTTTTTATCTAAAGTAGAGTGTTTGCAAAGCAAATTTAAGATTCAGTTCAAATAGACTTGGACTGTTTTTCTTTTAATTGTGATGGCATCATCAAATCGAATAATACAGTTAAGGAACATTAAAGCCAAAAAGAACAAAAGAAAACAAATGGGCAATGATGGGAAAGCAATAGCTGCAGTACAAGAAATGAATCTAAGAAGATAAAGCAGATGAAATATCATGGAGCATCTGAAAGAAATGAAATGAAAACAGATTGTCATCAGCTCCTTTCTCTTCCCCAAAAGTTTGATACCATTTCTTTGGGGAATAGTTTGCAAATGATATATAGAATATGTGTAACACAACCGTAAACAGACATGCAATTTGCCTCACTTGCAATCTGTTCCATGATCTTTGTTCATCCTAAAGAAAAAAGACAAGGTGCAGATCTTGGAACAGGAGGATGGGGAAATAAATCAGAGCTGCAGTTATTAGAACTGTGTTGGGACATTACGGTTGTAAATGTTTGCTGGTTTTCCTTCACACATATTCCATGATTTCTACTAATCTTGCTTTCAGGGTCCTGGTGGAATTTTTGTTAATAAGTTTTAACATAGGTAATTAGAAGACAATATAGATCGTATGTGGGAAATTGTGTTATGCATATTAAAAAATTCATTTTTTGTTAAAATATAGAAATATGTTAAATAATCTCCCCGCGGCATGGGAAGCAAAGTATTCATCCTCTGCTTTTCGATTGGGCTTTGTTAGATCTGTTTGAGTACCAATAAACAAGCAAGATTAAAGAGAAACCTGTAGTGGGGTAAATTACATGTCTGAAGTATTAACCGGTATATTCAGTGCTTCTTACACTCTCTGTCATCAAACGTGTTGTCCTCAGGTCTGTAACCAAGTTGTACTTAGCCTTTTATGGCTATAACTGCCTTCTTTTTAGCTAAAAGGCAGTTTACTCTGCAGATTCCATGTGTGAGAGCGAGTGAATGTCTCCCATAAATTGCTGTCAGAGCATGGGAAAACAAAATCCCATCATTTTTGTTGCCCTTGTTCCATTCCACTTCATCCACACCCCAGCTGTGCGTGGCCACTTGTCACTGACCCCTACCTTGTCCCATTTTTTTTCTCCGCTTTGGGGTTGCACACGTGTGACTGCACTGAGCGGCACTGCATTTGGACACTGATTGTACAACATTGTCCAGCATAAGCCCTGAGCGCGTAAGAAATATTGAGTGGCTCTGCCCAGACCTGGAGCCTTCAGAGGCGGTCAGCCCAGACGTGCGGCTCCTGACAAACCTTATTGTGTCTGTAACAGGCTGCAGGATCACCAGAGTAGCAATGCAGGATGTGAAGCTTGGCTGGGAATGGCTAAGGAGATCTTTTTGGCATGTCACAGAACTTGTGCTCCTTATGCCATTTAAATTCTACTTCTTAGCGGAACACAACCATGCCTCTTCTCTACCGTTGCGTTGCCCACACTCTCTTGTCGAACAGAATGGTCGCTGCAACCAGATAGTATTTTGCGTTATAAAGGCTGATCCAGCGATACTGTTGATTCTTCAGATCTGTTTAGTGGTAAAGTCAACTCTTTATTGCAGATAATGACTATTCTAAGGGGAAACCTGCTCCGGCAGGAGGGTTGGACTAGATGATCTCCAGAGGTCCCCTTCCAACCCCTATCATTCTGCGATTCTGTGAAATATGAAAATGACAGCAGATAGCAGGAAATGGCCTTAGTTACTTAAATTAATTCCATTTTAATACATATTTGAAATCACTCTGCAAAAAATAGTTCAGTGACTGACCCCTCATTTATGTACAAATTAAACAAGAGTACAGTGAAATGATGGTATAAATGAGAAGGAAAACACATGCCTTGTTTAGGAATTACTTGGTCTTGTAGATTTGATTATATTGCCTATGTGTATGCATAATGATGACTGAAGAATAGTCTGAAATAATTGATACATATGCCAGTTGTTAATTTTTACCCTTAAATCAGGATTACGGCCCTACGAAAAAGGAACAGAAAGAAAGTATGCAGTATAAAGCTGATCACAAAAATAGTTCACTTATTAAGTGTTTTCTGTATGTATTTAAGCAGGATTTCCAGGTGTGTGCTGGCAAATAAACCTACTTCTGTCAGAGATAGTGGTAAAACTCAGACAGGTTTTTAAAAATCAATATTTAAATCTAAAATATTGAGGTTGGTGCCACTTGAAAAAAAAAAAAAGAAGTTGACCATTCATCTGAACAAGATTCAGAAGTAAATTTCTGCTTGGGCTCATATTAGAGATAGAAAAATGTGAAGCATGCATGTGATGTGCCAGCTGATTGAATGTATGCATGGAAGCTGTGATTTTTGTGTTCAGCTTCCCGCCGACAAATAAAAAAAAAAAATCAAATAAAACATGAGATTCTGTAACAGGCTAAAATGTAGTAAAAATAATGGCACAGGCTTAAGGTATTTTTAATTTATTTTTTTTTAAATAACAGAAAATGTTTTATTCCATTGTAATGTAGAACACAGCATTATTGCTCTGTGGTTAAACATGCAAAATTCATGAAAAGAAAAAATAATGTGGTTGTCTTAACATTGTTGTTTTGTGCATATGCCTTACAATAAAGTATTTAAATACAACCAGCTTCACATATATATGTCACATATATCAGCTTATCAGCTAATATATTTTAATGCAAAATGTTATATACCTTTGCATATTAATCCTAGGGAAAAAATGTTATTGTTGTATGCTTGTATTAATGTTGTCATAATTGCCTGGTCTAGCTTAATTGTCTCAGGGTCTGGCTGAGAGTTGCTAAGTAGTACAGACCCAAAGAAGAAATGTCTTTTTGCAAAATTTAAAGATTAATGTAAAAAGTCTTATTGTGTCTGGCCTGATACACAACTAAAATTATTGTGGGAATAAAGGACTTTGTCTATGACAGCTACCTTGCCTCTACTTGGATTATGATTTTTTTTTCATTCTTTGACCTATCTTCCGTATTACATTTACAATTTTGGTCCTCTGCTCTGACATCTCAAAATATTGCTAAAACTTGCTTTCATAATATCTTTTTTATGGTGGAAATATTCCTGAAAAAGGTGCAGTTGGGGAAGAAAGAGGTACTAACGACTGGTAAACTCTCATTGGTTTTCCCTGCTATTACTCTTTCTGTTCTGTCCCTACCCGAGTGACCTCTCAGTGTCTATTGTTGAAGTATTACTGCCGCTTATCATAGATTCATAGCAAATAGGGCTGGAAGAGAGCTGGAAAGATTGTTCAATCCCTCCTCCTACCCCAAGGCAGGACCAGCTGTACCTAAATCATCCCTGACAGATGTTTGTCTATCCTGTTTTTAAAAACCTCCAGTATGGGGATTCCAAAAATTCCCTAGGCAGTCTATTCATTTACTTCACTGTCCATAAAGTGAGAGAGATCATTTCGTCTTTTGTCTTTTCTAATGTCTAAACTCGATGCTCCATATTGCAGTTTCCAGCATTATCCTCTGTTGCATCTTCAGTGAACACAGACAACAGTCTGCAGTCTTTCTCTTTGAAGCCACCTTTCATAAATCTGAAGATTAGTACCAGTTTTTTTTCCTGTCTCCTTTTCTTATGGTTGAACAAGAGTCCTATAATTTAGCTTTCTACCCTTGTACATCCCCATTTCCTTCCTCCCTCCCTCCCTCCCTCCCTTCCTCCCTTCCTTCCTTCCTTCCTTCCTTCCTTCCTTCCTTCCTTCCTTCCTTCCTTCCTTCCTTCCTTCCTTCCTTCCTTCCTTCCTCTTCTTGCAACTAAGCAGTTATTTGCTAATTTTTATTATTTGGATCCAGTATATCCACATGAGGCAATAACTGCATGATACAATAACGTCTTGAAATTTTATGTGGTCAGTGCAGAACCTATCCAACAGCAGATACGTACATCCTCTACACAGCCAATAGAAAGGCCAAACAGCTGTCTTCCTGATGGAGATCTTGACTTCTGATCCTGAACTTGACCTGAATTAGGTACCTGAACAGTACAGTAGGTCTTTTGGAGGGGCAACAGACAGTGATGACTGAAGGAGGAAGAGGGAATGAAAAAAATACTGAGTTGTCTGTAAAATTTAAAGAAAATACCTACTGGTAACCACTCATGTAAACAAAATACTCCGTGCCTGGAGTCCTGAGAAATCATTGTCTTCCTTGACATTATTGTCCCAGCAATCAGATTCATTTCTTGAAGAACTGAGGGGAGAAGATCTGTCTGTGAAATCATGGCCCTACTAGAAAGGTCTGAACCTTCAGTTCAGTCCCCAAACTTGTGCTTAGACAACTGCGCTGAGTGCAGAGGCTGCTAGATAAAGTGACACGGTGTGTTTGCTCAGGGATAAACACAGGTGTTCCTACCTTATTTGTTGCCTAATGCTTAGCCCATGGGCTTTTTGGGTGGATTTTTGTGATGTTGTATTTTTTAAAAGAAAATAAATGCCCTTTTTTCCTCCTTTTCCCTTCTTAATGCAGCTTACACAAAAAACAATAGAATTCAACCATTTCTGAATAGCCATTAATATGTTGCTCACATTTCAGACGATTCTCCTTTGTTTTGGACATATTAGACTGTGTGCTTTTGATATGTTTAATTTTTGCAATTGAAGCTTTCTGAACTCACAGTGAGGTATTTGTAGAAAGTTAATTAGCCCGTGCAAATTCACTAACATCTGTTTTCTACTTTAAAATAATTGAAATTGTCTTTTATTGTACGGTTAAAAAAATTAAATCATTAGGAAAATTTTCTGGAATAAAAATGACCCAGGCTGTCTGGGATAAAAAAGAAAAAAAAAGTCAATGTTGCTAAATTGAGTAGTATCTTAAAGACCTGATAGCTACCTTGAAAGATAAAATAAAGACAGACAATACGCTCCTACCCCTTTCTATAAAACACATTATCAGTCTTGGAGAAAATGAGTCTGAGGAACTTGGTGTTATTACAATTTAAATGTTGACTTTGCACGAATTAGGCCATAATCTTGTTATCAGACTGATACAGAAGGAGGTGGACAGCTGAACGATCAGGAGGCAGTAGCGTTTTCAGTGATCAAACCCAACACTATTTATTATCATAATCAGAACATGTTTGGTCTGAATACATCCCATTTAACTGCAGACACCGAAGTGAAAAGTGTACCATACCAGGACTTCCTCTGCAAACTAAGGAAAGAAAATCAGGGAACTTCAGAAGACCATGCAGATTCCAGAGGTTCTAAAAATCCTTTTTCTTTTCCTGCTTTGTGCACTCTATCAAAGTGATGAAGGAAAAGTGAGGTAAGACTGGAGCCCTGTCCCTAGGCCTGAGACGATATAAGTGCCCTGCCAACAACCTGGTTGTGCAGCAGTGAAGTCTGTGAAAGCTGTCATAATCCAAGAGGTTAGGGACTGGTATCCAGGCGGTACTGTAGCATTTTGCCATTACTTGCAACTGTGCCCATGTGTTTTTCCCATGTTAGAAAGCTTTCCTGGGAAAGAACAGACATCAACCCCAGGCAGCTAGAGATCTGCAGTAAAAGAAACAAACTTTAGTATGCTTGTGTTTTCTTTAGCAATTTATTTTCTGTTATCTCTTAGCATGGTAACCCTTAGTAGACAAAATTTTCAGCAAAAATGTACTTTTATAGGAAATTCCCCTTAATCTTTCCAATTTCCAAATGATCTTTCTCAAGGGCAGTGCTGTGACATAGGGTTATCTATGCATTTTTATATACCTTTTACTGAGAGTCTTCTCTCACAGTCTTTACAATGTGAATATTCAGCGTAGAGACTCCTACCAATGACAGCAAAACGTTCAGGTGAAATACATCAAGAAATATTTAGAGGTGGAAATCCATAACGCTATGGCAATAAACACTGCTGACCCCTGAAGAGTATTTCCGAGGACCGTGCCACAAAATAAACAACTGTATTCTTGTATAATTGCAGCATCAAAGTTTATAGCCACGCACAGAAGGGAAGTGTTCCTGAGAATACAGATATGATTGTGCCAGTCAATATTAGAAAGGAGAAAGCCTACCAATTTTTTATGATAATACTCACAGAATGGTGGCTTGCATGCACCCCTCCATGGAGCTGCTGCTGGAGGCTGCCTGTCTCACTGCCATAGTCCCCCCTTGCTGAGCAGAAGCAGGCGCAGGGCCACACGTAAGCACTCCCAGTAACCTACACAACTTGGCAGTCACTTGCAGCGGGGATCCACCCAGGTAGCCAAGTTATGAATGTAACTTCACCCGTCTGCCAAGTGTGTAGCACTAAAGTGCAAAGTTTGCGTAGTTCCTAAGAATCTTTTAAAAAAATCTGTCACCTGTTTGGCTCACTCCCTGATTGATAGCTGTATGCACTCCATGGCTTAGAGACTTTAAAAAGTAAACATCTGGAATTTCTTGACAGGTGATTTTTCTCCTTACTTGCAAAACACTTGGGAATCCTTCAGTACATGAATAACTTTAAGTGGGAAACCAGATAAATAACAAGCCGTATATTAAAATACTTCCTCAAGAAGTACACGAGGGTAGCGACAGTCTTCCTAACTTCAGTTCCCATTATTGTCTGGCTTATAGGTTAAACCCTAGAGACAGTCAGAGGATGCAATAAGGTGTTCCCTTCCCCAGCCTTTCTGCTGGCATTCAGTGAACTTAGTGCTGAGCACCAGCTGCTTCATGGTCAGCTTCCAGACATCCAAGCAGCTCAGCAGCTATTAGCTTCAGGTGGCAAAGCCCCGACACCAGGCCACCTCTGGTCGATTATCTGAAGTTAGGGTTACCAGCACCGCAGACCTTGTGGTGATGTTTCAGGGACACCACCAGCTCAGTCAGCCTTATTAAGGTTTAGGCAAGAAACCATAAACTCCATATTGAAACAAATTGATGGAATTTGAAATAAAATTTGATGAAAGGAGGTGAAAATGCAATGTAGAGAACCACTTTATTTGGATTCTTTGTATGCCTGTTGATGAACATCTACCTTTGTGGGCCTCCCATGTGGAGAAACGCCCCCATGTATGACGTAGATTGTGCTGCCATTTCTGCCTTTTGCTCTGATGGCTATTCACTTGTACTTGAAAACTGAATCTCTGTTTTCAGCTCTTTGCTCTGGAAATAGCCAGGAATAAAAAGATCATGCCAAAGAACAATATATTTTCCTTTTATTTTTTTTTTAATCTCTAAAATAAACAAAAAAAATACATTTTGCTTTTGCTGACATTCTTGCAGGATAAATGAGTATTAATATAACTATATATGGAGCTCTGAATTATATAGAGGAGGACCTAAATTTTTCAAGAATGCAACTTCTCTGGTTCTTGATGGACTCTGAAAAATATGTTACCATCACTCTTTGTCAGAGGAAAATAGACTTAAATTTCTGGTTGCCATGCATCACCTGGCAGAGATCACTGATGCATGATCCTGATGATCCTGATCTATGTTCATTCTTAAAATCTGATTATTTACTCCTGAGAAGCTTAAATAACATTAGATTTCAGTATCAACAGATTTTGCAGTGGAAGTTCCAGAAACACAAACCGCAAAGATTTTGGCAGCGACTGCCAGCGTAAAGAGTTACTTTAGGCAAGGATTTAAGAACTTTTTTGCTTCAAAGAAGAAATCTGGCACTTTTTTTTTTTCACCTTTTATAGAAGAATTTACAGCAACTTCCAAGTGGCATACTGAATTTCAGTACTTCTAAGAGTCACGAAGTTAAACTAATTGTAACTCGTTCATCCCAATCCTTAACCAGTGCCACCACCTAAAATTTAAATAGAGAAGACACTAAGATATTGATAGATTATGTAAGCGATTTAGGAACGTGTCTGTTCTTGACTTTTGCATAGACTTGCGTTCCTGAATTATTGTTATACTCCTAAACATCTTCAGCCCCTCCCTTCTTTTTGCTATCCTTTTTGCCCTTAACCCTGAAAAAATGTATTTTAAATCCTAATAGTACTAGTCAAGCAGTTTGCAGAAGCAACTGCAATATGCCTGTTTTACCATTTAAACTAATAATATTATTTACTTAATGCAAATGATTGTGCACTAATTTCTTAGTGCAAGAAAAAGCAATGAAAACAAAATCATCCCCAAACACCGTGGTATCTTAAAACAGTATATAATATCCTTAAAAGTTTGTAAATTATGACTTTATTCACTTTGGAAGGCAATATATCTTCATCTGTGAAGATGTAAAATGTAAAACCGAGGCTGTAATAGCTGCTTAGCGTCCCTTTCACTCCTACACACAGTATTTAGAAACACTAGAAACTAAAATTTCTGCCTTTTCTGTGGAATAGAGAAGTACTTTTTCTTAATTCAGATACCTGCAGAGGTGATTTATCAAACTCATTCTTCTTCATGTGATATTATAAAATCAGATAGAATGTTGAATTGATTGACATAATTCTTCAAAGTTTGTTTTCCCGAGTGTAGCAGATGCATATCATGAGCTGTTTAAATATCAAAAAGTATTGCTTGTGGTTATGTTATTACATTCCTATACCTGTGTTTCCTTCTTAATTACAGAAAATGCATTTTCATAGAAAGTTGTGCTGATAAAACTACTTTAAAGTAAGGACCTAATTGTTTTTAAAGCATTTACAAACAGATATCATTAGCAAAATTTTTTAATCACTATAGTTTATGTAGACTAAATGTAAGCATTTATTAATACAAGCTAAGCACTCATTATAAATTTGCACAGAAAATGATAAAATATTATGTATGAAATGAATCATTAGCATGGA
The DNA here is from genome assembly GCF_964199755.1 of Larus michahellis. Lineage (NCBI taxonomy): Eukaryota > Metazoa > Chordata > Aves > Charadriiformes > Laridae > Larus > Larus michahellis. Next base: position 153,421,618 of record NC_133896.1, read on the forward strand.
CCATTAAGTCCTCTATTTTCCTTTAATTGAATTTGTCAGTAGTACCCTCTTTAACTGAAAACCAGTCATAACCACAAAATTAAATAATAATTAAAGAAACAACTATTCAAAGAGTTGCTTGGTAGCTAAGGTGCCATTTAACCAAAACAGCAATTTAATGTAAATTGCAGCCCATGTAGACGTAGTTCTGAAAATTATACATCCTGTGGTTCATATATGTTGGAATTAGCAAAACATTTTCAGCATCACAGTCTAGATGTTCTTATACTGGTTCTGTAAACATAAAGAAAGACTGAATAAAAGGGTGAAAATAGGTATAAATAGACCTACGGTAATTAAAGCCAATTAAGACTTTATAGAAATAAGCCGCTGGCTGTTCAGTAAATTTTTAGCAGCTTAGAAAATGCACCGACTTACCGTATATGCATTCTGTCACTGTACATAGTCTTTCAGTAAAAATGTATTGGATGTGGAACCAAAAATAATGCCTTGCCCATCTGTTTTTTTTTTCTAACTTTACCCAATTATTAAAAGATAGGTGGAAATTCCTATTTACAGAGACGTCATTACACTATCTGTTTTGCACAAAAAAAACCCAAACCAAACCAAAACAAAAACCACAACCAACCCACCCGCCAAAAAAACCCCAAAACTGGCAAGTGTATCATGTTTGAGAGGAAAGTGGGTCTTACTGTGTCTAAGTAAGCAATAGTGAGCTCAGATGAGGTCCAAGAGCCTCCAGTGCATATATGGAGATTTGCCCACACTACTGCAGGGTCAGGACTGGGACTATCCCTTGTTATTGCTGCTGGTTCTCTCACATCTGTTACCTTTGGGACAGTGTTTTTTTATTCTCAAATTCTGTTTTGCACAACCAGCAGGGGGAGGCAAGATTTAAGGAAATAAACTGGGAAAACTGTATGGAAGCAAGTAGTTTTAAAAAGGGGAGGGTGGTGGAAAGCTTTGAACAAAAGAGAGAGGTGAGTAATACAAGACATTAGGGTTAAGCCGGTATTTTGATTGCTATTCTCATGTCAATCAGTCCATAACAAGCAGTAGCCACAGGTGTGTAATTTGAAAGAGCTTGTACCAGTTTGTCCGCTTTGCTAATGCAAGCCCCTTTTGCTAACTGAGAATATACAGCTGTAGTAAAAATTATTTTATTTCCATTTTCTAGTAACATAAGCTAATATGAAAGAACAGAGCTGTAAGTAAATGATGTTACAAGTTTCAAAGAGAATGTCTCTTGTTTAAATATTTCACATAATTGACTACTTGTGTGTAGGAACCAATGAAAGAGATGCACAGCTGGACTGAATGCCCTAAAATTATTTTCAGAAATACATATCTCATTGTACTTTTCAATTCTTACTTATACAGCTTTCATTCTTCTGCAGAACAATTTACAAAATAACTTGTGCAACTATTATGGTTAAATGTTGAATCTGCTAAGAGCATTTCAGGAAGATATTTTCAGACAGAAGACCAAACATCTTGATGTATATTCATGTCTTCTCCATGATTGTTATAATTTAGGGGTACAAGCTACACGATGAAGGCTAGTAGTCAATATGTGTGCTTGTCTTCACACAAGACCTATTTTGCAGAGCAAGAAAGAATCCAGCCCTGCTGTGAACGACGGGGCCATTCAGCTGTGTAACCATGTTCTGCACCAGCCAGGGCAAAAGGCACAACCAAGCCCTAAGATCTTCCCTGGTAAACGTGCACATGCGAAGCTGTCTGCTGAATAACTGGTCCATGGTTTTCATTAGGACTGCTTCCAGGTAGCTGGGTGAAGGGCAAAGTACACCATGTGGACGACAAATTAATATGCTGTTGGTTAGCTGTGAAGGTCATCAACGAGCCTTATGAGCTCATTACTCCTTTTGTATCCTCATGGATCCCAAGTGTTATCTCTCTCATAGAAGATCTAGGTCTACTTGCCTCCATGCAGTCTAGACCGCTCTTTTCAAATATGAATGTAATGTATGTGCATGTTTGTTTAAAACCCTATAAATGACATGCATATTTATTTTATATGTATAAATTGTTAAGAGCATATTCGTTTGGGAAGGAGGTATATGTTACTGGTCTCAACTGTAGACCAACACTGCAAGAGAGCAGCAGCCTTCTGTCCTACGTTCCTGAGGTACAGGGTGCCCTTTGCAGAACAGACCCTATGCTACAGTGCACTGCGGTGTGGTATGTTTTGCCATGGTTGAACTACCTTTATTATAACTGTCTACTCTCTAGTGATACCCAGTTCCAAAGAAGCACGCAGATATAACAGTTATTCGTAATTACAGCTCTGACGAGTTCTTTGAATCAATGTATTCCAGAGCACAGGAAAAGTTCCAGCCTCATGGCTTTGGTACTGACAGATCTGGTGTAAAGTGGGTGTTTGGATACAATGCCAAGCATAATTGGTGCCAGCAGTGGAGATTACATGTGCTGGCTCTATGGAAGCTTATAGACTTACACAATTGTTGGGAACGAGGCCACGTATGGTAGTACACATGAAGTCAGAGCACAGCCTTCATGTGAAGGCTATATTATTAATTTAGTGTCAACCTTCACTCTGATTTTTGGAAATAAGGAATACAGCCCTGATTGCTTTGGTTCTGCACTTCTGTCAAGTTCTTCACTCAAATCAGAGGGTAGATGCTGGCACCATCCTCCAGATTCAGCTGCTCTTCTTCACCAAGTTTCAAATATAGCATCTAGAAATTTTTATTTTACCTCCTCCAGTAAGGCCATCTGTTCCCATAGCTTTCCCTCAAAACACCTGGCATTATCTTTTTTAGAATTTCTGGACTTCTATGATTTTTTTTATCCAGTTTAGGGGGAAATAAAGGTAAGAAAATACACTTTTAAGTAAAGCAGTATACATATGTCTTTTGTTGCATTTCCCATTTGTCATGGAGGAAAATGGCAGGCCATTCTGGGTGAATCCAAAAGTCCATTTCACCTACAGTCCTGCCAGGATCAGGTGTCTATTGAAGATGCTTTACAAAATGAAAAGGAACTGTGTGTTAAAACTGAGTGACAACAATTCCTCAAAGCTCAAACACAGGATTATTTTCTTGAAATGGAGTTCTTAGAGGAAATAATTGGTTTCATTCCCTTTCCCCACAGCAAGCAATCTTGGCACACTGCAACAAAGTTTTCCAGAAAACTCATCGTCTTAACACAAATATCTTATATTATTACTTAAATAACGAAAGGTCTGGATTTAAAACCACAAATTCACAACCTGGAAATCCCCCACAAACTCTTTGTGATTTTGCAGTTGCATGACAAAGATATGAAGGTTTGATGGATCTAAGAAGGGATTTGTGGTCTGGAGAACTCAGTGAAATTCCTTGGCCTGTCTTATGCAGAATGTCAGACTAGACTCTGGTGATCACTTAAAATAGAATAATTTAAAACAGATTCAGTTCCAGCAGTTTCTAAAAGGTCTGGTAAGACTTAGTGAATTAGCATTTGGAAAGTTAAATCATATTCATGCTTCACGTAGTCACAGTTTCTTTTCAGCAGCCTTTTTTTATGTGTGAATAACCAGGTATGAGTAATGTGTCTTGACCAGCAAATGGCTATGCATCCAAGACACCTGAACTGCACCTGCTCCTCTACAGGCTGTAAATGTTGAAGAGGGAAGACTTCTTGTTTGGCAAGCTGAAAACTTTTGGATCCAGTGGCTGTCCCATCATAGGGACGCATTTCACGTTATACTGCAAGTGAATCTGCCTAAAGTACAGACTTATTTCAGAGGTAACATTTGGGACCAGTGACAAATGCCTGGCTGATCCTGTTGTAGAACTTATGCTCAGCTACCCAGACAGCCCCTAAGAAATTGTTAGAAGGTTGTGTTACAGCACTTCTAAAAAGAGGGAAAGATGCTCCAGAGCCAAACCCCATCAAGCCGATGTCTTTAATATATCATTTTAAAGATAAAGCACTGAAGTAATTTATAAACTGTCTGTCACCAGTGGCTGAACACCACCTTCTCTCCAAGCAAGCTGAATTACACTTGAGAAAGTATGTCCTGGCTGAGCACCGAACATCATTCAAGTTGCTGAAGTTGGGTTTGAAAGTGATATGGGCACAGATGCGGTGTTCAAAGGCCAATCAGCTGTGTCTGACACCATATACCACCAGATGCTTTTAGACAAAATACAGTACATGAGAGAAAATCAATGTATAGTATGACTGATATACAATTTCTATCTAAAAAAGAACAAAATTCTCCATAATCAACAATTTCTATGTTGAACTCTGCAAGAAGCAAAGCCAATAGTGGAGACTGCATTATGACCTACCACAGGGGAATGTGCTTGAGTCTGTACTACTCAACATCTACATGAACAACCAGAAATCCATTCTCATAGCAGAAGTTTTATTCCTGCAAGGAATGTTTGTATCCTTGCCCAGATTAAGGGCTTCACTTGAGTCCAAGCCAGATTTATGTCCATGCTCCTCAGGTTCTCAGATTATACTACCAAAACCCATTTACACACCAATCTGACTAAACACTGAGTCTCTCTCTTTTTTTTTTTTTTCCCTGAAATCACAAGTCTAGTAAACTTAGTGTAATTTGGAACAGGGTATAATTTGCCCTCTGTTGCAATTCTGTTTATTTTGGGCCCACGTACAAAAGAAAAAATATAAGGTCCCTGCCCAGAATAGTATACTAAAGAAGCTCATGCATTCTAAATGGAGGCTAACCCAAGAACATTGTGAACAACTATACTTGCCCTCTCCAGGGGCTTAATATAAAAACAAGAAGGGGTCATTCATGCAAATAAATTAGCGTTAAGAGATAGTTGCCGGTGGATTACTTAATGCCTTAGACTAGCTGAATGGAACAAACTGCCTGGGCTTTCTGGGATCACCCCACTGGAAACCACAAGCACTGTTGTGAATAAAGTGGAAACCATTCAACAGAGTGGAGGTTGAGGTACTAACTGCTGGGGCATGCTGCAGCTGTTGGCCAGCTGCTGTAAGACTTCCAACTATGATGGAACCATTTAATAAATCATCAAGAGTTCTGCATCCCATTCAGTTTGTTTAGCAAAAAAAAAGGGAAAATGAGCACTGACTTTTTCAAATACTTACTGGAGAGTTCAAGAGTAGGCTGACCAGTCTGGAGATCTTTGAGTGATGTTCAGAAACTGTTGGTGGCACAAAAGATTTACATGAATATAATACATCGGCATGCCAACGTGTGAAACCACAGACCAAAAAATAACTCAATGTACAGTGGATGGTAACTCTTCTGTGGAGCAAGTCATAACATGCAAATGATTTTGGAAAAACATACAGTCACCTTAGAAGGACATGGGAAAAAACAGAAGATCCTTGGTGCTCAGAAGGTTTAGCTTGAAGTGTATTATTCCTCTATTCCCTTGTGCTATAGAATTTCAGTCAACTTGCATGCTCCATATTCCAAGTAAGAAGTATGGAAAGATTTTCCAGGTAAGTTCGTATAGATGAACAACAACAAAAATGATGCTGTCATGTATCAGATCAGCTCTTTCAATGGCAAAATTAACTTTTTTTAAAACAACAATTCTGGGACACACCCATACCTTAATCAGAGGTACCATAATACAATTTATAAAGTGCTGTAAGACTTTTGATCACACTGTTTCCCAGTCTCAGGTAGATAATGTTGATTTTTAATTTGATTTTTCTTTTAAAAATGAGCTGCTTGTTTCACAGTGAGTTCAGACTATTTAGCCCCATTTATGTTTTTATGTCTGTCTCTGCATCTCATGATTTTGCAAATATATATCACTTGCCTTTCCAAAATCATGATGGCTCTTCTTCTGGCTTTGAGGGAAATGAATAATTTATTTTATGAAGTTATATACTTAACATCAATTTTTCGAAGATGCTTAGGAGGCAGGATGACAGGCAGCCATTGGAGCAAATTTTATGTGGGCTTACCTGGGTAAAAAAAAAACAACACAAAACCCCTAAGTTATGCAATCTTATGAATTATTTGCTTGCATTTTTGTCAATACAGTATTATATCAGTATAGATCCTTACTGGTTTTATAAATTCGATATTAAAATTTGATAATACAAATCCAACTAAAATGTTGCATTTCTTTCATTTGTTTTTGCCTTTCCTATCTTGAAGATTGCCAGCAGGATTAGATTAACGAAGGGCACTTTCAACGGATAGTGTTATGCAACAAGTTTATTACAGCAGTTTGTAAAAGGTCTTATCATCAAGAGCAACCCACAATATTAGAAGTTGTACAAGGACAGATTAGATGCTGTGTGCCCCTCAGAGCTTGACAAAGGGCAGAGCAACAAGTAGTGGGATGAATAGTTGATGTTGAGATCAAAGAGGGAAGAAAGCTCTGCTGTGAAGGATATGAAGTGGGAGCATCGCTTGGTAAAGAACATATCAAATAATAAATTCCTGAGATGACGGGTAGGAGTTCGTCCAGAACTGGAGAGGAAATGAGAAGCCAGGTGTAGTTAAAGAGCCAGAGAGGCTACCAGCATGGAAACTGAAGTAATCAAAGATGGCTTGTGGGACAGCAAGGCTGTGATCTTCCTTAGATGGTAGAAGACATTGCTGTGGAAGTACCTAATCCCAATCCAGTATACTAACGGAATAACAGCACGCTATTTGTTATTTTGAGTAAAAACATGGTGATAGTGCATTAAAAAACAATCAAGTAAGACTTAGGCTCCATTTTTTTGTGGGTAATTCATGTATTAAAGTGAGTAAACCCAAACCTCTTTTAATATAATTCCTGAATGTGTGCTCAGTTTGGGCCTTTACTTAAAAAGTTCATAATACATGACATGATATGTCATGCAGTCACTTTGTAAATGTCAAGCTCTGGATGGAAAATAAGTCTTTCATTATTAATTCAACTTGCCTTGCACATCCACCGGCACTCAGGACTAGATTTGTCCTGCCTACTTGTAGGTTTATCACAGAAATATCTAAATTAAGAGCACTGTTGCTTTAAGTTGTTTTTTCCAAAAGCAGTGGAGAGGCTAGAAGGCTGTAAACAACAATCATGCAGCCTGACTAAGAGCTGAGTCACCTTCAGAAGATGTCCTTTTTCTTTATTTTCCTCTATTTTCTGTCTGTAACAAGAGCTAAGGGCTACATTTCTGACTTAATCCCATGGATAGATGGATGAATATGGGATAGCCTGCATAGTTGCACATATTATTTCAGCTATTGTTTCTGCATCCTGTTAGATAGGGAAGGATGCTCATTAGGCTGCTTCTTTGCAGAACTTTCTAGAACTTTTCTCAGAAGTCTTTGAGGAAAGGCTATCACATGGGGGTCTTTCATTGATTTCACCTGATAACTGAAAATAGGTTAAAAATAATATCATTCTGGGCATTAGCAACAGAGAATGTAAATTCTTGATTGGCTGAGTTCTCTAAGTGCCTTAGAAGTCAGGATGGCTGAGCATAGACAGAGAAACAGCTACTGAACAGTCTGGCAAGCAGACGTAGATAGAAGGCAAAGCATAATGGGGTGATGTTTGCTGGTGGCACAGTTATTACATGTAATACCCTACTCAGAGTGAAGCATTCTTGCACAGGAAAGCCGTAGTGATTCATATGTGGTTGTGAATGAGTTTCTAATAATGCTCACAAATTCTCTGGAGTTTGCAAAGGAATTCTGGCATTGTTCATTAATAAAACCCAACACATTCCCTGTACTCCCTGCCCAGCACAAACAAAAACCGATTTTACCATTATTAATAGAGCCCATAATGAAATTACTTATTTGGGGTGGGTAGTAGAAGTAGTAATACAATAAAGCACAGGAAAATACAGATGAGCATTGAGCTAGGAGACTAATTTTAACAAAATAATGAATTGCATTTCTCACAGGGAAAAAAAAAGAAACCAACAGTGGAAACATGTTAATTAGAGCTGGCCAAAAAATCAGGGCTTCCCTGCTTTGCATGATTTATACATTTGGCTTCTGCATGATTTGTATATTTATTTTTAGACCAGCCCCTTTAAAACACAAGCAATTTGAAGGAAAATTAATGTAGAAACATAAAATCTTTTTTGTTTTTAAACAAAGAGTTTGGGATCCCAGAACTCTTCAAGGAGATTGACGTTCTTGTCAATCACCAGCGAATATTTTGCAGGAATATTAATTTCCCTAGCTGGCAGGTCTCCCAAGCTTCCAACACCCTTGCCATGTGGACTGTCCACCAGGTACAGATCACTACAAGTGAGACGTCTTTGCCCTGAAACATAACTTCAAAATAGGAAACTTGGGAGCTCTGGAAACTTTGGCTGAAATGCTGGGAACTAAGCCATGTTTACAGCCCAGAGTTATAGGGCTTTCAGGCTCTTTCCTGCACAGCAGGAAACCTGACTTGAATGTCCACCCGAGTGCTTCAGACATTGGGTCTCTGACACTGTTGCTGGATAAACAGGGGGTCTGCCAGACAAGTGGAATTGTGGAACTATGCAGGTTGCAATGCTGCAGGACAGTAATCCAAGTTTTCCAGTTTTCAGGAAGACCCATGCACCAGGTTCCCAAGTCAAGGACAGTCTACATCTTAAAAATGGTGTTTCATTTTGTAATTTTTGCAGTAACAGTCTTTTTCCCTTTTTGTCTTTAACTGATGTGTTCACAGGAAAAGAAATATCATAAAATCATAGGATATGGTCTCCCTGGAGCCTTCTCTTCTCCAGGCTGAACAACCCTAACTCCCTCAACCTTTCTCCATAGGAGAGGTATTCCAGCCCTCTGATCATTTTCATGACCCTCCTCTGGACCTGCTCTGACAGGTCCACGTCTTTTCTATGCTGAGGACCCCAGAGCTGGACACAGTACTCCAGGTGGGGTCTCACGAGAGCAGAGTAGAGGGGGAGAATCATCTTCCTCCACCACACTTCTTGTTATGCATACCAGGATATAGATGGCTTTCTGGGCTGCAAGTGCATGTTGTCAGCTCATGTCCAATTTTCCATCTACCAATATCCCCAAGTCCTTCTCCCCAGGGCTGCTCTCAAATCATTCACCTCTCAGTCTGTACTGATACCTGTGATTGCTCCAACCCAAGTGCAGGACCTCGCACTTGGCCTTGTTGATTTTCTTGAGGTTTACATTTGCCCACTTCTCAAGCCTGTCAAGGTCCCTCTATATGGCATCCCTACCCTCAAGTGTATCACCTATATATACATAATTATTCACAGTAAGTAAATCTTTTATGTCACAGACAATTGCAATTTATTTAGTAGACCAGTATGGATTTCCACAAGGACCTTCCTCGTCCGTAGTTTCATTAAAAGGTGATTATAATTCTCCATATATAGCTACAGAGGTGCTGTATTCTCCTTTAGCATGCTAGTATTTCTTCAGGGTGATGGGGTTTTTTTCCATACTATCACTTAAGACCCATAAGACTGTGCCTTGTTTGCCATGATTCAAAGCGTTTTCATCACTCAATTCCAGGTTCGATGTTATTATCAGGATCTGTGTCTGAACACAGGGTGACATCCCTTAAGAGAAATTTTTAAAAAACACTGATGGTCCCATATTACTACTATGAATTTAGTTCCACAAGGTCTGCTTGGTGGTGCTTTCCTTGTCACCATAACAAAACTTTTTATAACAGCCTGGGCCACAGTGGTGGCTAATCACTGGCTGTAGTTTCACCGGGCATTTCAGTCATGTGAAATGACTGTGCACTGGCTTGGTGGCTTCCACATATCACAAGGAGGATGTAACACTTTCCCATGAATGCTGCTTTTATTGAACTGTATTCTGTTATTCCTGGATGTTCCAGACCTGCAACATCGTCTTGAAAGTACTCTGTTTTGGTGCTGGAAAATCTGAAGCTGTCAACAGAGTGGAATTAGAAAGAGCACACATGTAAATCTACATAATCCTCCAGAGGTTTTAAATGATCTCCAGTATTAACACCCCACATATTGTCAAATCTCTTGGACTAGTGACAGGCCAGTGGAAAGAGCAGGTTGGCAGTAGGGCTAGTCAGAAGTTTTCCAGCAAAGCAAATGCTGATTTGTTTATCCAAAAAGGCTTCGTTTGAGGCCCAGTTGGAACTAACAATATGTCAATAACATAAATTAAGGTATGGCCTCACCTTTCCTTCAGTGACGTTCTATGTGATTTCCTGATGATTTCAGATTAATTTGTTGCTGAATAATTTGCAGTGACGTCTGAGTTTCCTCTACAACAAAAATTACTGATACGTAGACAAATGTTAACTTGCCAAAACCCCTCAATGTTTCATTCATTTATCCTGCAGAAACAAATGAGATTTATTGGCATCTCTTTCTCTGCATAATGCTTGGGGCAGGAATTCTGTTATACTACTATTGACAAAAAAGTTTAAAATTATGTTAGACTTTACTTGCTTGTCTATTATGTGCCATGAAATATTTATGTGTCTAATGGCATCGGAACTTCTCAAAATTATGTAAGAGATATTTAAAAAAAAGAGGATTATTGTATCATCAGCTAATAATTAGGCAGTATGAACTGGTTCTGGCCAATTAGGCTGGAAGTATTTTCATTTTCTAAGCCAATAGGATCTATCTATAGCATTCCATAATAAAACAAATTAATTAACAAAACAGAAATTCTGAAGTGAAACATGATTTTGAGTGGGTAAGTACCCATGCCAAATGGTGTCTTGAAACAATAAAATCTCATTCAACTGGTTGGCCAGATTATTCATATGGCTCCGCGCTTTCCTACTTGCTGGCAAGCAACAGGCGTGCGTGGTTACTTTGAAACTTCTGCTATATGGAGAGATTGCCATTCAATTATAGAGAAACTCTGGTGTCGTGCCTACTTCTCTGTAGCATTTTTAAGCTTTTCATGTAAGACGAAAGCAAGTGCTTTATATTTGTCTGTCTTTGAAGAGAAAATGCCAGAAAGGTGACGATGCTCCTGCTGTTAAAATCTAATGCAACGTCATAGACCCTTCTTTACATGTACGTGGTCCCAGGGGCTTACAAGCATGAACATGAATGAATTTGCTCAACCCTTGACTCATGGGATAAATCTATCCAGAGACATCAGACCACTAAAATGAATCTGCAGGAGCAAAAGGTCTACCAGGTCACTGTAGCAGTTGAAAGCGTGCTGGTGCCTGTCCCAGTACACTTACACCAAACCCAGAAATTACACAGATATAATAATCTTATTATTTTCACTTGCAAATTCTCAGTGATTTAAATTCACTATTGAACAGACACTCTCCTAAAGCTTCTTCTTGTGAGCTTGTCCCAGGTGCCTGATTGCAGTCATCAAACATACCATACTAAGTATTTATATAAATATATCATAAAATAATCAAATATGATGAGCTATTCCCTTTGTTCCTTTATGTTGATACACTTTTCACAAAATATTTAATGTGCTTCTGAAAATGATGATGCCAGTGATAAAGCTAGTTTGCAGTTTCATAGATAATTTATGGAAGTTATGAAAAATGAACCAAATTGTCATAACAACATGACAATGTGAACATTCATGTTTACATAGTGTCCACATACAATACAAATACTGAATATTAATATGAAATGAGAATTTATAAAATTTGGAATAAACATAATGCAGAAAAAATAACAACTTGATACAATCTCTGCTTATATTGCAACCTATAAACAGATTTTACTTTATGAATGGCTTTGACATTTCCCTTAACGTGTATTGTTTTACATCTTTAACCACAAATCTTGGTTTATTTTAAATGTAAATTAGATCATATCTACCCTGTTTCTCCTTTCAGAAAGTCACTCAAATTCAAAAGAGAAGAAAGTCCATAGGCAGCATTTTAAACGTACTTGGCACATATTCATCCCAAGGGGTGCAAATAGCAAAAAATGTCTGGATCAGGTTCTGCCACTTCTGTTCTCAGAAGGTAGCAATTTGTTTGTTCAGTAATTCTGTTGGCTTGCAGCAAACTGACACTCAGTCATTTGCCTAAATATAGGCATTTATTGCTGTTTTGAGATACTCCAAGACATTCTCCTGAGGCAGGCAGACGGTATGTAGGACCTGTGGAATACCCACAACTTCATGATGGGCCTCTAGAGCAGCAGCTATGGCCATGCAGGACACAATAGGGTATCTCTAATGACACTTGATACTTACTTGTAGGCAACCAGATCACACCTACATTGATAGCCAGTAATATATTTTTTCTGAGGCCAGACTTTGCACAGGATGATTGCCTCAAAGTGATGACAGAGGATGCAGTGTCTGTCTGTTATTTGTTTCTTCCGGTGGCATCTTCTCTGTGGTTCGTTGATATGTGGAGAAACTGAATGAATCATGAGGCTTGTGCCTTTGTACCATGCTAATACCCTGAGAGTATTACAGTTATAATTATAATACTTGAACTGTGTTGATTTCAGTAGTCTATTAATTACACTACTAGCAACTGGGAATGAAGCCTGAGGTTTTCATTTTCCTAGCAGCTCCAAAGCCCACTTCTTGTACTACCTTTTCCCAAGCAATGCCCTTAGGCATGCTGAACTGCAAGTTTAGGTAGCAAATCAGAGATGACACAGGCCACTGGTTGCCAGTATGCATCACTAAATTTGAAGCTTTGGGTCAAAGACGTGAACACTAGCTAGCAGCTCATAGCTCCTCCTCAAAGGTTGGAGAGAAGCTAAATGTCACATTCCTTCATGGCAGAAATGTTTTTGGGTGTCTCCATCCCTGTCTCTTTCATTCTCTTCATTGACTGTGTAGGGACCCCAGAAAGTTATAATCCTGTAGTTAGATACCCCACAATATTTTTCCAAATTTAGATGAGATAAAAGTAGGCCTTAATGACTCAGTTTTGCCATTATATTAATGAGTTGATGTTACGTAAATACATTGCTGCTGTCTCATTAAGGGTTACTGAAGTGTATAAAAGTGAAGATGGGAAGTACTGTTTAAGAGGTTAGGCATTTTTATTGTTACTACCAGGAATGCGAATGTCGGAATTTTTGAAATACAAATATTTCAGCTGGATCTTGTAACCCATGTCTTCTAAGGAGCATAGTGCACATGCATTTTCATCACTTGGTTGGTAAATCATCCGTATATTACCATGGCTGAGGGTATCATAAACGTAAGTGCGTTGTGTAATATTAAAACTTGAAATACTGTTCAAATACTGCTAACCTCCGAAAACATTGTAGATGAAGAAATGACTGAATTCAAAAGTAGCAAAAGGTCCCCTGCTACTTCATTCTGTACCAGCAAATGAGAAGTGTCTCACAGAAATTTGATACCACTTTCAGACTCCTTCACTGCACCGTACCCAGTATGCCTATTTCCAAGAACATACCCTGTGTAACTTGGCTCAAAGGAAGAAAAGATAATTTTTACTTTTGATAATTAATTTCTATGCCGGATTTTTATCTTTCTTTTAGCCTAAGTGGTGCTCCTTTTCACAGCTTATTTTTACTTTTAACCATTCATCATGTAAAATCATATTAGTTATTTTTATTTATTTTTTATAAATATTGTCAGTGTCATGCACTATTTATGTCTATTTTAGAAAGCCTGGTCAAAAATGCACATGACTAGACTTCCTTCTAATTTGCAGAGGCTTTCTAAAGGCTGAAAAACTTTCAGGTGCAAATCAGCGTATCTGCAGCAGTCTTCAGCTTATTTCTTGGCAAGTATGAACAGATCCACGGTAATCAATTCAAAAGGTATTAGAGCCATTATTGGTTGTAATTATTATGACACCTGAGTCCAGACTTGTGAAATAATTATTAAAGGCATCACCAGTGCGCAAAGGTTTCATCAATCATCGATTTTCTATCAGTAACTGTTTGACAGATTTTGTGACTCTTAATATGAAGCTGGGTGTCTGTTTCACTTACAGAAACATTAAAAATTAGAATGAAAATAAATAAAAAAACAACTGTTATCGTAGAGGCTAATCAGGACTAAAGAATTAAGGTGAAGACACCATCGTCCTTAGCGTTCCAGGGCTCAGAATCAGAGCTGACTTGTTTGAAAAATGTCAGTGTTATATATTGAAATAGCTTGCTGCCAAATAAAATATATGCAACAGGATTTATAGTGAGAGATTAAGGAAGGGGCCTTGGAGTCTCCTTTTTCTTAATGCTATATGTGTGCTTGATTCTCTTTATTTATTTTTTTGCAGTTGTGACCCTGAACAACTGAAACTGAGCATTTATTTGTCCTTATTCCCTTTTTGTTGCCCCCACCATGGGGTAAGGGAAAGATAGTAGCAGTGGGAGTTTAGAGCATTTTGCCACATCCTCTCCTTCTGTAGAACCATGGGGCTTTGTTCTGGGTACGTCTGTAAGGGCTTTTGCTCCAGGGTAACCTGTCTTTTCTGCACTGAGTGATTAGAAACATTGCTTTCTAAGTTAAGCATCGAATGCTAAGCATTCTTCCCTTATGCCTCCCTCATACGCTATTTTGTTCAATATGTTACTGCATATGCTGTGTTTGGCCTAAAACTAATGTGTCCATTGATCTTCAGTGGTGATGAATGGAACGATGATGATGAATGGGCGTCCTACAGAGCTTAAAATCATTACACCTGTGGAAGATCAAACCTACGTACGTCAGGGAACTGAGGTCTTTTAACACCTGTCTTCTACTCAGTCTTGACATGTAGTGCTACCTGCCTTGAGCAGTGGGTCACAGTCTTTTATTAGTTAACTCCTCTTCCACCCTTTTGATCATTTTGACCTATTATATGCCTAGTTAAAACTGGTTTCCTGCAGTTCCTGTAGCAGAGATCAAAAGGTGCATTTCGTATCTTATGTGCCTATCAGGATCATCTCCAGCAGCAGCAGTCCTGAAGCCAAACAAGCTGATGTGCAGGTCCCTATAGCTGCAGTCACAGATTGTGCATTCTGGTGGATGGCCGAAGAGATATAGCTTTATGAGCGTATTAGCTCACACTCCTGATCGTTTGTCGTGCAAGCAAGATGCAAAATGTCTTTTACCAGGCCTTCTTTTGGCCATACCTACCAAAAGGAACATGAAGCATAGATCTAAGGCTCAGCAGTTTTGATCGTTACTGATTTAAGAAAGTGAATTGAAGAGTTACATAAAAAACCTTGTGAGTAAGGGATAAGAGCAAGTAACGAGTTCCTAAAAACCTCTGGCTAGCCAGCAGAGAAAAGTTATATAGAACAGATTTTGCAGCACTGTCAGAAGAAATCCAGCTCTGAAGAAGAAATCACAGTATGCTGTCTTGTAACTATTTTTAACTAAAGGCCTAAATAGAGAAGGAAAATTAAAAACAAAAAGAAAAAAATGTTCCCAAAATGCCTAAATAAAACCCATCCTTATTTTGTATCATATCAGAGGATGACACCTCTAGTTTCTTGACATCTCCCACTGTACCTTTTGTTGTTGCTGTTGGGTTTTTTCTTACCTGTTTCCAGGTGGTGGTTGTTGCTGTTATTCCAGTTAACTTCACTCCTTTTCCAGTTTTTTCCTTCAGAGAAGCAACAAAGTGTGGGAGATAAGTAACACAGCTGAAACTTATGGTGAGCTGCGTGTCATGGGAGAAAAATGATCCTGCATGTATGAGCTACCTCAGTAGAAAAACATATTAATTGTCAAACTGGGGAACAGGAGAGAGGAAGTGTGAGTCAAAGTTGTAGAAAATGTGTGAATCTAAGTGACTGCAGGTGTATATCTGTGCTGGTTTTGGCTGAGAGAGAGTTAATTTTCTTCATAGTAGCTAGTGGGGGGCTATGTTTTTGGATTTGTGCTGAAAACAGTGATGTTAATGCAGAGATGTTTTAGCTATTCCTCAGCAGTACTTACACAGAGTCGAGGCCTTTTGTCCTTCTCACCCCACCCCACCAGCGAGGAGGCTGGGGGGACACAAGAACCCGGGAGCAAACACAGCCAGGACAGCTGACCCCAACTGACCAAAGGGATATTCCATACCATATGACGTCATGCTCAGCATATAAAGTAGGGGGAAGAAAAAGGAAGGGCAGGGATATAAAGCAGGGGAAAAAGAAGGAAGGAGGGGAGGTTTGGAGCGATAGCCTTTGTCTTCCCAAGTAACCATTACACGTGATGGAGCCCTGCTTTCCTGGGGACGTCTGAACACCTGCCTGCCCATGGGAAGCAGGGAATTAATTCCTTGGTTTGCTTTGCTTGTGTGTGGAGCTTTTGCTGTACCTATTAAACTGTCTTTATCTCATCCCACAAGTTCTCTCACTTTTACCCTTCCGATTATCTCCCCCATCCCAGCTGAGGGGAGTGAGAGAGCAGCTGTGTGGGGCTTAGTTGCCAGCTGGGTTTAAACCATGACAGTCCCTTTCGATGCCCAGCATGGGGCTCAAAGGGTACAAGACAATGACAGATTTGATTGGAATGTGCTAGATAATTGAATTTATAGATGATTTTAAACTGTATAGCTCCCATGGAAAGTGACGGAAGTCCTTGCACTAAAAGAAGGCTTGTTTCTTCCAACCACCTATGAAATAATATCCACTTCTCCAGGCTGATGAAATTTTGCAGCAGTTCATCCATGCTGTCTCTGTGTATGTATATACACAAATATGCAATATATGTGTAAGTATCTGTATAATATATATACCCATATACATATATGTATATAAATATATATGTATTCAAAAATGCCCCTCAAGAGGGAGACAGTGGTCTAGATCCACTTATTCTTCTGGACTGAGTTCCAGAAAGTGTTTTCACCTCACCATCTAATTAGCTACATGTAAAGCCATCCCCTCTCCAACGTGAAACCATTTGAATAAGTTACAAAAGTCCTGGACAATGTCAATGCAGTATTTTGATAACTAATGATATCTCCGATAAGAGAGGCAAAGGGGTAACACTAGGACTCTTCTTCATGCGACAATCTCCCTTTCTCCTCTCTTCATTGTGCTGAATTCAGCTGAGCTGCTGAGAGTGAAGGTGTAGTTCAAATTATTTGTCCTAAGTTTTTTAAATGCACCCTTCTCTGTTTATTCCACATTTATGTGAGCAGTATAAATAAAAATAACTCATGGTGTTAGAAATAAAGCGTGGCTTACTGAAACTAATCAGAAGATAGGACTAAGGATAGAAAGAATTAAGTGAGATGATATCTTTATCATATCTTCTTAATAAGTAATCTGCAAATCTAAATAGCTATTCATTTGCCATTATGTACCATGCAAAATGGCAGCAATATCTACAGTGCATGGGTTGCTGGTTGTAAGTTCAGTAAAGCAGAGGGAGAAAATCCAGACAGGCTGTTTAACCTATTTGAGATTGTTTGCCTTGAAAAATCAAATCTGAAACATTTTCTTACTTAAAAAGAAGAAAAAAAAAAAAAAACAGAAAAAAGTAAGGAGAATTTAGAAAAATATCCCACTAAAATAACTAAGTGTTGGTTGACACACTATATTGGAAAAACAACCACACATGTTTTCAAAAACGGAAATGCGTAAGAATTGTACTATACAGGATCCAAATCAAAGTAATTGAAGGAAAATTACAAGCATTAGAAAAATAATTCAATAGGATAGTCAAAGTATTTGACCTATCCAAAGGAGATATTCAAATAGATATGACATTATTTAGAAGTATCAATATGAAAATGTCAGGGTGTGATAAAACACATACCTTCACCTAAAAGGAGTTCATAGTGAGGACAAGAATGCCACTTCTGTGTAGTATTTTTCTTGAAGAAAGTGACAGAAACCCATTGATGCACATTTGCAACAGTAGTGGATTGCACCATGCGAAGGAACAGAAACGCCCATGCCTAAGGAAGATAATTACATTAGACATTATGTTTGAGTACATCACATAGGCAAACAGCGAAGCAGTGGGAGTAACACAGTTGGAGAACACCTACAAGGAGAGAGTTTTAGCAACAATGATACTGTTTGGTTACAAAACAGAATAAGGAGAAGGAAAATGATGAAGCAAGCTTAAATGCCTTGGTACTACTGTTCTGGTAACTAGTATCTTCCCACTTACATTTTCTGAAAGAAATAATACCAACATTTACAACTGACACTGAAACTGAATGAGTGACATTCCAGAGAAAAACCATAGGAAAAATCTATCTCTTTGCACAGCCGAAGTATTGCCTGCATCCATGAGACTGGCAGGATGTGGACAGCACCTGTTACACATAGTGGGAAAATGAAATATTAAATGCAAAGAGAATAAAAGCATCAAAAGGTAAATTCTGTTAGCAAACCAATGTTGAGAGTTGATACTAGAATCTCAAGAAAAGTGTTGTGCCCTGGAGAAAATCAGAAATGATTTTGTGAAATGAGTCATGTAGTATCTATGAGACTGTTGCAGATTCAAGACTGCCGTGTGCATGCAAACAATTCTGTATGTGACAATGTCTTCCACGGTCTGGACAGAAGGAGTACACACTATGCAGCTCACAGAATTCCAATGGAGGAAGGAACCAGTGGAGGAGCACAGTTCAGCAAATCTGGTAAAAAATAGGAAAGTACAAATATGCAGTAATCCTTGGAAAAAAAACAAAACAAAATAAAACAAAAAACCAGAAACCTGTCCACCTTGGATCCCATAGAGAAAACTGAGCCCAGTTTTTTACCCAGTACACCTGTCCAAGCCATGAGCAGCCAGTTTCTCCAGCAGTATGCTGTACTAAACATTGTCAAAGGCTTTACTAAAGTCTGGGTAGATAACATCCACAGCCTCTCCCTCATCCACTAAGCGGGTCACTTTGTAATAGAAGGAGATCAGGTTTGTCAAGCAGGAACTGGCATTCATAAACCCATGCTGGCTGGGCCTGATCACCTGGTTGTCCTGTACTGCTGTGTGATGGCACTGAAGACGAGATGCTCCATTACCTTCCCCAACACCACGGTCAGTCTGACAGGCCTGTAGTTCCCTGGATCTTCCTTGCAGCCCTTCTTGTAGATGGACATCACATTTGCTAACTTCCAGTCAGCTGGGACCTCCCCAGTTAGCCAGGACTATTGATAAATGACAGAAGAAAAATCCATCAAGGACTATTAAGCCCAAAGCTACCATCCATGCTTAATAAGTCCCAATGCTGGGGTCTGGGAATTGTCACAGTCTGCTTGCTCTGTTCTTATATTGTTCTCTTGCTGTCTGCTGTTGCGCACTGTTGTAGATGGGAAATAGACCATTGATCTCACACAGTTTGGCCTATTTCATGTGTACAGGTGGAGCATATTGGCATCAATGCAGAAATAGTTATTCTTTAAATAAATAAAAAAAAAAAGTCATCTACATACGTGGTACAATAGCAAGACCTGTAGCACATTACAAAATGTTCATGATCTTAAAGCCATAGAGAGATGCAAGTTGAAGATGAACAGAAGCCATAAAAGAAACTCCTGGAACAGGCCTTTTTTCCATGTAGTTTCACAGTAAGAAAGTGTGAACATCAAAATGGCTTCGAGAAATTATGGTACATGTTACCACAAACAAGATTTTGAGCAACTTTCTTAGAAATAAGAAGCTAAAAATAATCCAAAGAAGCTTTCAAAAGACATGCTAAGCTTGGTGTGTCTATTGCAGACATAACATCTTTGTCTTTATTTTGGACACAGCTTTTTTTAAGCAAAGTTGACGGAGTAGTGCTGAAGACAAAAAAAAAAAAGTACTTCCAGAGAAAATCATGGCAACTCACAGTATGTTTTGCTCACTGTCCAAAGTATATCCATGGTCCAAAGTGTAACAGAAAAAAAATATACAAATATTCAAGGGGAAGTTAGCCAAGAAAAATGAGAACAGTCAAACTATTTACTTCAGCTTTGCAAAGCATCTAATCGTACCCATAGAAAACCAATGCTTCATTGGAGCACAGACTGAGGAGTAGAAAGGTTATATCAGTACTACCTGCAGAGTAGTCTCTTCCCATGTGCAGTTGTTAAGCACATCCACTGTTCTGGATAAATGGAAGAAGAGTAAAATCATTACAAGGTAGTATGTGCACATCACTGAAATTTTTCAAGGAATTTTCTCGTATAACAAAGTCAAGTTCCAATAATTAGTGGCATGGTAGCTGAACACACAAATGAATGGGTTATACGAAACATGGACAACAAGTGCACATGTGTTTGGCTAAGGCCACAGATCCCCAAGGGACCACAGTCTTCAAGGAAGACGGCCTCCTGTGGGCAACAACAGCATGTGAGAAAACTGACAGTTACCCTACGAATCTCTGAACCTCCAATTATACTGGAGATAAATTACATTCCAGCCAGGAGGCAGTATAGATGTTAGAATTAACTACTGCGTACCTACAAGCATAAGGAAAGACTTGCTCTAGATATGGGTGAAAATTCAAAACCAAAGAGTGGCAGTGCCACAACAGCTAAGATTGCTAATCCAGGGAGGTTGGAAAGGGTGTCTCAAAGCTCCTTTTCGCGACAGAGAACAGCCCTGACAATACAGATAAATGGAAGAAGTTCCTTAAAAAGAGGCACCCTGAAAGTGTGTTTTGTTCTTTCTCTTTTTTCTCTCATTTTTTCTTTTTTTTTTCTTTTCTTTTTGTTTTTGTGTGTAAGTGACCCACAAAGTGTCAATAATAGGGTGGAGAGATGGGAAATTCTCACTAGTTTTCCAGTGCTTTCTGGGCCTGGGAGTAATCTAAAGAGAGGCAATAATGGCACAGGCCTATGTGTGCTAAAGAAGTAGCTGGCACACATGCATTTGGTACAGCTTTCATCCTCACCAGAAGAACCCAGTGCCTGGAAAAGATGATCCAGTGGAGACAGTGCAGTTGGCTCAGGCTCAACTGAGTAAGAAGTCTGTTTAGCTAAAAGACGAGAATGTTTCGAGTTACTTGGGAACCGTTAACTGCTAGAGAATCAGGCCACACGACAACATCGAACGTTCCAGGTAACAGGAATCAGGAAGAAGGTTACCCCACAATGAGGTTTTACATTCTCCTTTGAGGAAATTCTGATATCTGTCATCTGTTCAAGAACTGCCTTCTCCTGAATATTCCAAGCCTTGTTTTTGCAGGATTAAATGAAAATCCCAAGAAAGGTGGCAACAGTATGGTCTGCAACAGTGCGTCTTGGAGCAGCAAAACACGTGTGCAAATACATTTCCCCTTTTTGCCCAGTTTTGTATGAATTTGGGGGTCAGACTCTATGACACATTTCTCAAGGGCTCCCTGTGAATTCCTCCATCATTCAGAGGTGTGACAGCTTGGGACCTTCTCATTCCCTTTCCTCCCCACTTCGGCCCACTTAGGAAGAAACCAGGAAACTGGAATCTTGGCTTGGCTCTCAGTAGTCCAAAACTGAGGGGGTTTATGTAGAGCACAGTCAATTTTGTATCAAAAATGTGACTCTAAGTACTACATAAGTTAAAATCTTAAAGGTTTACCTTTGAATACGAAGAGATGTAAATTCAGAACTGCAGAGGGCATGTTTTAGAGATGCAAGAATCTTATAAAGGTGAAGTAAGGAATTGAGATGCAAAAGTTTAATCAGAGAGAGGAAACGAAATGCAAAGTATTGAACTTCTCCAGTACTGAATTTGAATTAAACAATAATGGCTATGTATTTTCAGATGAACTGTTCATATTTCACATTGCTGAATATTGTGTGATTCATGAAGAGTTAATAACAGATAATGGCTTGGAAGTAATTTATTTCAGAAAGTCTTCTAGATATATCAATTCAAGCCGCCATATCGAATTCGTACTATTTACAGTTTATCAATCTATCTTCAAAAGTCTGTGAAGATAACAAAGCCCTTCATATTTAAAAACTCACATAAGATTCAAAAGATTGTTAATGCTTAGTAGGGTTACGAGTGAAGTTAATTGAGAAATTAAAACATTGACAGCCCAGTTAAAAAAAAAAAAAAAAAAAAAAAGTAAAGATGCTTCAGCCATTCTTTTGGCTGTCTTTATCTAGAATATCATGGCGCTTCTTAGAGTGCTCCATTAGTTTCGTCATTGGAGTGAACTTTATGGAGGGAAGAATAACATCATCAGAGACAAATACCTAACAAGCTTCTGGAGCCAAAGAGCTGTGCCTGCCAGGGAACTGGAACAGAAGAGAAAAAAATAAAAATTAAAAAAAAAAAGGATAAAAAAAGAAGAAGAAGGAGGCATTACAGGCGGTGAGCAGGGTTACCCACGTTGTAAAGGGAAGAGAACGTGAGATTGGGACGTGGAAGTGAGTGGCAGCCTGCCAAGGCAACAGTTACGCCATCTGCAGCAGGGTCAGAAGCCAGAGCCATCCTCGAAAGTAAGCCCCATGGAAGAGATCTAAACAGAACCACGGAGGGCACTCTCTCCACTTTGTGAGGATATCCAATATGCTGCTGACAGTCTTCCTGCTGGGGCCGTGCACCGGCACGGTGTGCGGTGGGGATGCTGCTCCGTGGTGGCGGAGCTGCCCCTGCTCCCTCTCACCAGGCACAGAACACACACACCATGCAGGGGGCTGGGGGTGGCTGCCATCCCAGAGCACCCTCTGCCCCCCGCTCCGGGATAAACCTGCTTCAATGCTGGTCTGAAAACGGGACAAAATGGCACCAGCGTATGAAGGGGTCTGCTGGCAAGCACAGGGTAGCAGCAGACGGAACCCGGCTGCAAAAGGCATCGCCAGAAGGGTGAGGGAGGGCTGGGGCATCAGGGAACACCCTGCTTCGGGAGCAGCAGTGGGGCAGGTGTGATCCACGCGTGGATCTTGGGCTTATCTATTTGTGGATGTGGCAGAGAGAGATTTGGGGATTCTCATTCTGAATTAGTGACAGGTTTTACTTGAACTGGGTTTTCTTTCTCCCCAACCCCCCAGAAAAATAGTATATTGGAAAAAGGTGTATCATCCAGCAAACAGTGGCCTCAGGTACATAATTTGCGTCAAATGACCAGGACAGCAAATAGACACTATTCTCATCAGCACTTCAGTTTATCATGCCTGGAAGCCAACCCTTTGGAAATATTTTACTTTATTTTTTTTCCCCTTTTTCTTCTTGCTTTTTCCTTCTCTCCCCTCCCCCCTCCCCCTCCCCCAGTTTTCTCTGTTTCTTTTTTTTAATTTAACTGCATAAATATTCCATCATGTTCCAATACAGTGTTATAGGAGGTATACGAGGAGGGGTCTTGAAATGTTTCTGTTCTAATAATCTTCTTCCAGAGAGAAAGAACAGGGCAAAAGGCTAGCGAGAAATTTATTGTCTAGCGTGCAGTGTGTAATTACCATAACTTACAAAAAAAAAAATCCACATGTTGGTGTGTTTGATTTAATGCCATCAGAAGTGTAAGGTTACATGAAATAAATGGCTAATTGGGTTAATTTAATAGCAGGTTAAATCTTTCTTTTATTTTGTGCTAAAGGAACATTAAAATGGTGCAGTTTTCAAGTGGTCTTGGAAAAGTAAAGTAGAGTTTCTTGATAAAAAAAAATATATAGTGTTCCTACTGCTAGGTTTATGGTGGGAGTTACTGGCATTCTGCCAGTTCACCGCATGAAAATCTAAGCTGCCTGTATAAGTACGGAATTTAGTGTTGGGTCTTAAGGTTTTGGTTGGCACGTTGCCAAAGATGTTATGTATTTAGCTGGGAAAATTGCCTAGAAGTTAATTGAGAGGAAAACACTAATATACATCCTCCACCACCTTAAAAAATGCTATGGATATGCATATGTTGCTGATCCTTGATAAGAGATGAGTGTTTGCAGTAAAGAATTAGTTTAAAATTGGTCCAAAAATGGGCTAAATTGAGTTTTTCAAGCCTCTCCATTCACTGCATTCAACCAAGAAATATTATTGTTTCTCCTCTTTTTTAATCTTCCTGTTTGCACTGTCCTTAGATGGGGCGGCGGTGGACCACAATGAGACCACAGGGCAGGGCTGGGGTGTAACAGCTTTATGCCACCTCCGTGTACCAGGTGACAGTAATTGTCCTCCTCCCCTCCCCCCCCCCCCCAAACTCCTCTGCTTATGACAGCCCCAAGGCTCATAGCGTGGCTGCTTGTCTTACCATCCAGTAAATCCTGGAAGCTCTGATTACAGAGTGGGCATTGACACTTAAAACCACTTAAGAGCAGCAGATTACTTTTTTCCTGCTATGCAACTAGCCACACTGCACGCTACCACCTCGCAGAGCATCTCAGCAGCACCGCATGCCTGGAAAAGCCCCATTGCGCTGGGCAGTGAGATCTCAGCAATTTGGCCGTTTTTCACATTGCCAGAAAAATTAGGGTGGTTTTTTTTTTCACCTCAGTAAGCAAAACGATGTCTTTAAACTGTACTGAGCCAGTCTGCAGCAGCGGACCTTAAGTGGTTAATGATCACATCTGTAAGTAGGCTCCAGATCAGACAATAGGCTACCTTTTGGAGTAAGGAGGCTGGGAGGCAAGAGGCACAGGAAAACAAAATTAGGAGCTATGCTGAAAGCAAATGAGGAAAAGGCTTTCTTCCAATTGTGACCAGCTGTCTTCTTTTGTACACCCACTGGATGCTCCTGATGCACTGGGCTAGAACAGACATGAGCAAAGTAGAAACAATGACATTTCGCTACTGTATGAATTCCCTCTCCCTTCACTTAATCCTGTTCTTATTGGGGCCTTGTGCTGAAAGCTGATAATTTTGATGGCCCCTGAATAAAGCCAGTAGCTTGAATTCCTGCCACCAGCCCCTTTATAATGAATGGGACTAATGAATGCTAGTAAGTGGTAGGAATCTGTGACCAGCTGCATCAAGGCAGGTAATACAGCTCAGATTTAATTGGGAGCAGGTATTGGAAGGCTGTATTACTTTAATTGGTGAGGGGGTTTTCTAAATGGAAAGGACAAAGTATAATGGACAAATTGTGCTGTACAATAGCACTTAAGCCGGGATTGTATGCATTCGTTAATCTGTTGAGGAATGAGGCAATTCTAAACAATTTTCTCAGTGAAACCAACTCCAGAAAGCTTGTCCCTTTTGTTCTCCCTTGGGAAAATGCAAGATTGAAACAGAAAATACCTTTACCGAGGCAATCATTTGCCACGTGTGGAAAGCGGATACAGCTGTAAACTATGAAAGAGGGATCTTTGTAGTACAATAAAGGATGGAAAAAGAGATAAAGCTGGGGATAAGAGTGGGCCTGTCACTGCATCCAAAGGAGGAATAAAGTGATGACATTTACAGTGACAGATGAGACTGTAAAGAGAACTCAGGACAATTTAGAGAGGGAAATTTGATATTTAAAAGAAAGGGCTCTGATAATTAAAAGTAGCATTACATTAAACTGTTACGCATGTCATTAGTGACAGAAGGGAACTGGTGCCTTTTGAAAAGTTAATGATTCGCACAGACCTGCTCTTGAAACTTTGTATGTAGTAAAGTTCACTTGAACACAGCATACTGTATGCAACACAGCATAAATTTTCTCTGTGTTTCGTAGTGGGAAATAAGAAAGTTATATGATAATATGGAAGGTGTACTGTAAATACCATATGCCAATGTGTGCACAGTGTGGGTGTGTATGTGTAGAATCGTTGTACGCTGGAGGTCCAAGGTAGAGTTGAAAACCCAGCACATATAAATATTGTCAAAAATGCTCATTCTGCGGAATCCTTGGAAAAGGCAGGGTGTCTTTTTCTCGAGGCACAGGTTCACACGTTTTATTTTTGCCTTGTTTGTGTTTAGCTAGATCTGTTCAACCTAGTGTGCCTATGGCAACAGAAGATAGCTTAAAGAGTAACCTCTAAAGGTAGGGTGTATTTAAAGTGAAACAACACAGTGCATACAGCCAATTTAGGTGACTGCTGCAGCTGTAATGGGTTAAGAGAGATTTTGTAACTGAGTTCTTCTAGCAGAGCTTTTGCTCCGGTATACTTCATTACAGGTGGGAAAATGAGACGGATTGTATGTCCTTCAGAGTTCATGTAGGCCGGGCAGTGGGAGGAGGAAAACAAAACGAAGCTGAAAGTGTGTGTTGAATGGGCTTTCCCAGGATCCCCAGGTGGGTTTCATGTATTGCCTAATGCTGAAAATGAGACAGATTCAGCTTTCTGTACTGGTTGTAAAGGCTGAATTATCTTACACTTACTATTGTTTGCGACTAAAAGTCAATACACAAAGCTGCAGCTTATTTCAGAAATTCTTTGTCAGTAAGAACCATTTTGTGTTCGTCAACATTTTTTCATTTTTACAGATAAGGATAGAATTTGGTCTAGAGCTCACAAATTATTTGTATATATGCATAAGGGAAATTCTAAATTAAAACTGACATGCAAGAGTAACATTATTAAATTCTAAAAAAGAGCATGAAATTAATACTTACCCATTTGTGTGAAGAAGGATCAAAAATGGTTTTGCAGAAATCTGTGGTTAGCACTGTGTGAACTGTAGCAAAGTTTGCCTGAAAGTAGGTGAGGTACACAATAAAATAATCTATGACGGGAAAACAAAATGACACACAGGACTACCTACGTGATGAGCTATCATTTCCTTAGCTCTCTAAATAAGATGTTTGAACAGTGACAGACACAGAAGAATACAGCTGGAAAATAACTTAGATTTAAAAACGAAACATTATTTATGGGATCTGACTCCTTTGAAATCCTAAAAAGATGCACTGATCAGTCACTAAAAGTGTCCTAAGATCAATTTTATGCAATAATCCTGTTTATTTGATACAGAGAAAATAAGGCAGCTTAATGTCACCTTGTCTCCTGTCATATAACATGTGTTATCCCTGTTGAGCATCTCTATCCCTAATCACATGACATTAAAAAACATTCAGGGAAACTTATCTTGCAGAGGAAAAAGGGGTTTCTTTCAAAAACACCTGTGTTCCCGATCTTTACAAATAAACAACAGCCAGAAAGTGCAGTGACTCTAGCAGGACGCTGTAATATTTTTAAGGAAGTGGCGACCACAAAGTCTATGTAACTACTGGTTATCCACTCTCTCTGAGGCTCAGATAAATATCTAAACACAAAGAAAAAAAAAATGTTTTTCTTCAGTAGCCTGAAAAGAAATAGCCACATTTCATTAAAGTTTGGATAGCTTGCTTTCTCTGTCTGTGCGTGTGGGTATACATGTTTATGTATGTGTTTGAAAGAAAAAAAGTGTTTTGAGATGTCACGAGCTTTGAAGTTAGTTCTGAAAGTACTTGCTTTGTCACAAGGCTTCATTATCTATATCTGCTTGCTACTACCATTAACTTATTCTTCAGACTAGGTCCTTGCATTCTCTGCATGACCTAAAGGAACCTTAAGGAAAACAAAACCCAACAGTTAATTTACAAATTGAGAAAGGTCAGAGATCATTATGCCTTGGCACTGAAGTTCTTTAGAAGATGAGCATATTTTATGTCCTACATTTCCTAGTTAATGTGCACG
This sequence comes from Larus michahellis, assembly GCF_964199755.1. Taxonomy (NCBI): domain Eukaryota; kingdom Metazoa; phylum Chordata; class Aves; order Charadriiformes; family Laridae; genus Larus; species Larus michahellis. Next base: position 153,448,939 of record NC_133896.1, read on the forward strand.
AATTGTGACTTTGAAAAGATAATTCTGTGGTCTTTGGAGTTAGAGTTCTTCCTGGCACCCAGCCTTCACAGCAAAGCTGGAGTGCAGGGCTGCGCAGCCTCTCTGATGTGCAACGAAGCCACCACAATGTTCTAGAGTTGCCAAGCAGCTGCTTTGTGGTAGTAATAGCTGGTTATTACTCATTTGTGTTAGGTGAGGTTGGGAGAGGAACCAGCACTGAGTGGTTGCATGTCCTCTCACAAGATCCCAAAACAGATGTTGCCACACTGCTCTGCGGCCCATGAACATCAATAGGGTTCTTCTGCTTCTGGAACACCCATGGTTTTCTGTGCATCAGTAGAGTTTCTGGAACACCCGTGGTTTTCTGTGCAATGTGGCATACAGGGTTGCTTACTTATGCTTCCTTCTCGAAGAAAAAAATCTGTTTGTTCATAAATAAAGTATATTAAATATTTTCCTGAAATGTTATTCTTCATGAAAACTATTATGCTGCCTGAGGGATTTGATGTAAGTGAGACTGAGAGGAGACACTGCCAGTGGTAACAACATGTGGTCTGTATGCTGGAAGAACTTAAGGCCACAGTCCACCGCATGCGCAGCTTAAGACGTTTTGTATTTTTGTGCCACTGTTTTTGGAAAATGGATGGTTTTGGTCTCCTTCTTTTGACAGCTACTCCATAAAGGTCAGACTATTGTCTGACCCTTCCACTAGTCAGCATGATTAAGTGACTGAGTGAGTAACTTCTGAGTGCTTGTTCAGCTGCAACTTCTGCAGCTGAGGCAGCAGCCTCCATCCAATTCCCATCATGTTTGGGTTGCACAGGGAAAAAGACATGGGAAAAAGGCAATCTGCACCCCCACCAGGATGCCAGCGTGTTTGCCTGAGTAAGCCCAGCACAGCGAGAGAAGTGACATGCCCAAGCTGATCCCTGGGGTGACTCCCAGAGCCAGGGTCCTCTCAGTGGACCCCCAGGGAAATACTGCACTACACTATCCCCAGGACGGGAGTGTTTGCTAATGGCCCGGTTCACCTCAAGTGACTCCCTTTCATATAAAGAAATGAAAGAAAACTTCAGGTGGTAGAAGTTGTAGGAAAAAGGATAAATAAAATCTGAGAAGCAAATGGAAAGGAATCTATTGAATTTAAACCAGTCACTGGGGTTTACATCCAGGATTTTATTCCTTGCTACAGATCTTTGAGATTTTGCTACATTCATTTTGCATCAGGAAATTCTTAAAATGGAAAAATACTGTTTCTGCCTCTCCATATATAAGATTAAAACAAAGGGGAGGTCATGAAGCAATATACATTAGTTTATTCCTGTCTCTCCTTATTTTCTTGTAAGTGGCAGAGGTGGACTTCCACAGCTTATTCTGATTACTTCTCTTCTGATTTCATACTTGAAAAAGAAAACATAAAATAAAGTAGATTCAGCCTCCTAGGGTAGCTTTGGAGAGAAAGAAAGAAACAGAGAATACCTTTGCTACCATAGAAATGAGTTTTCTCTGTCTATGCAGAAGTGTTGAGACCATTTAACTAGGTCTAGAGTAAGTATGTAAACTTTTCAGAAAATATATTTTGTGCAACTGAAGAAAAGAAAAAAAAACAAAGGAGAATTTTTCTGTGGGTAGTACTCTTACCAAAGTAGGCAATAATGCATAAATAATTGGAGAAAAAAAATAATGAAAAGTTTTATTCTTCAGCTCCAACAAGGGTAAAACTGAAGAAACTTCAGAGAAGTCAAAGGGGTTGTACATAATATACTTGGAGCTCACGGGGACCCAGTCAAAATTTCTACACCGACAAATTTTTGCTTTGCTTCAGTGTTTTACTGGAATCTGGAAGTATGGTTTCACACCTGATAGACCTATTGGCCCACGACTCACTGTGTTTGAGCTACAAAAGCATGCAGAAATGGATGTGGAAAGGAGGAACAAACATGCCTGAGTGTGTCCATGCGCTGTACAATTTACACGGGGGAAGGCTCTGTTTGCATGAATGAAAGTGTATGAACAGCTTGGCAAGCTAACTGGGAACCATTTACTTGTCAATACTATAAGGAATGCTCTTAACAATTGACTTTCCTAGTAGATTTCTAGGGCTTCTTTGTTTTAATTTTAGCATTAATCTTATAATTTTATCTTCTACTTCGGCTTAAAAATAACTTTACCGTGGAAAAGTACAGCTGGTAACACTGGTAAAAATACAGAAGAAATTAAAATCCCTAAGCATTTTAGGTGGGGTTTGGATTTTGAAGGATGTTCTCTTTTCAGTCTCTCTCTTTTCTCATTCATTAACCTTCTTCACAGAAGCAGATGCATTCCAGACATAATACCGTATAAGGAATCAGGGTAGACTTATCCTGCCCACTTGTTATCTATGACCTGAGAACTGAAGAGGTGAAAACTACTTGAGAATCAAAGTAAGTAAATGAGTTTTGGAAACCTCTGGAGCCAAAATGTGCTGTGGGTATTCTGATTATGCAATTTGTCTTTGAATGAGCAGCCATCGCCATATGAAAGTTAATAAATCATGAAAAAGTTTTCAACTATGCTTCTAATGATGTTGTAGGCAACATTTTATTTAAACCACTCTAAGTGTTTTTTTTCTGAGTTGGTCTAAATTCCCTTCCTTTCTACCAGGAAATTATTGTTCTGATTTCAGTTTCAATTTCCAGTTACAATAGGAGAGAGTTGTTTAACTTTTTGGCCAGCATAATTTATATCAATTGCTGCCTGAGCTTTCTCAATCTAAAAATTGTTGATTTTTCTTATTTAGAATTTTTTTTTTTTTTTGCCCACCACTTGTTATGATAATTTTTGAAGCTAACAGAACAACGCCTGATTTGGGCGGGGGGAAGAAACAAAGGGAAAAAAAAAGGACATGTAATAGTTAGTCACCTCCAGTTTCTAAACAGGAATATTTTTTTGTAAAATGATTCTGAGTATATCCCTCTTGACATGAAACACAGTATCTGCAGCCATGAGCATGGACTTTCATAATTGTTTGAGCATTTTCATAAGCTCAATCACACAATTAACTTCAAGACTTTCACTGTTTTTCTTCTTGCTCTTTCTTCCAATGTATTTTAGCTTTGGGAAAAAAAAATGTTGGTTATCTTCATGGGCCCTTATTAGTAACAGCTAATCCTTTTTATTCACTTAGGTGGATAGAAAAGACTGGTATTAAAATACATAATAGAGGTTACTCAAATTTCAGTAGGCATGGAGATGATCTGCTGTTTGTGCTATACTCAGGTGTTCTGGAAACACGGTTCATCAGGAATATTCAGCAATAACAAATGAGCTTCTTCAGGCAAAGGCATTAATCAGCGATGATCTTACATCAGGACACTCCAGACTTTTATGTGGCCAGCACATGTTTCTATCAGCAGGAACACCCTCCTCTTAGTGCTGAACCACATCAGAAAATGTGTCTACTTGGAGTGGGAGAGAAGCTCATGTTCACTGTAGCCATTTTTCTCCTATTTCAGTTTTTTTCTTCTTTTTTTCTCACTCCTCAGGGTCAATTTAAATCTATTTCAAATGGGAAAGTCTTCCTGCTCGGAATCTTGCATATTAGCTGAGCACATACAGTTGGTTGTATTGGAGCTTGCATGGCAGTTAGTGACCAGCTGGTGATGTTCAGCACTAAACATCAGCTTGTTTCAACTAGTGCTCTATACCTAATGCTTTGCTCTGCTGGAAAGCAGAGTGCTATATACTCCAGTGCTGCATGGTTACATATTTACCTTCCATATTTCCTAAGGCAAAACTTACTAATGTGTTTCTCTGATGTGCTCATAATCCAAATACCATGTTTGCTGTCAACAAGTCATCTGATTCAAGAACCTTTTTTTTCTTTTTTTTTCTTTTTTTCTTTTTTTTAAGAGGAAGGTGAGGAGCAGCAACCTTCACATCTTAAAATCATTTATGCCTCTAGGGGACCAGTCATTATCCTGCAGTAGGTATTTCAAGTTGGCAAATCAATGGAGAAGATCAGGGATGAAGATGAAAGACCCAGCTAGTCTTGACCCTTGCCACTTCTTTTTTTTTAAGTGTCCTTCAGTGTTGATCATGCAAAGAGTTGCGCTTAGGCTTATTTTACCACCAGCCAAGAAGGAGAGAACTCATCCTTCTTTTGAACTTATCCTTCTTTTCTCCAAAGGCTTTTTGAAGCAGCCTCAGGTTTAGGGTTAATGTTTTGTCTTTCTCTCACTCAAGACTTTATTCTTTGCCTGAAGAATTTGTGAGAGTATTTCTTTTTCCTTATGTTGTAATGACCACCATGTAATGACAATAATGACATGAATGACAAAATACATGGTCTGGTCTCACAACCCTAGAACCAGGAAACTGAGTGCAGGTATGTTCTCATAAAAGCTTTTCTTCTGAAGCAGGGCTAAGCATGATGAATTGATGAATGAATAATTTCCTTTGGGGATTGCTGGAAATGGTTCCTTTAATGCAGAGAACATATTCTGCGTTATAGCAAACCATGGAGTGTGAAGGCATGTCAGTGATTAGGAAAAGGAAGCCTTCTCCATATGGAAGTGTCCAAAGATTCTCTCCATTGCTCTGCTAAGCGAATGGTAAAAGGTACAATTTATTTTGTAATGAACAAAGGCTACCTGCTATTTTGATTATTGCTTATATTGGTCAGCCTTGATACAGATACCTATATACAACAGCAAATCAGCAGCATTTTGAGCCAGCAAAGGTAAGAACCAACTAAAATCTAATCTCTTTTTTTAAAAGACACTACTATACATTATCCTTACTGTGACACTCAGAAAAAATGATTTAATGAGAGTGAGGAAGATCTCAAAATAAGGTTTATGAAAGTTCAGGAAATACAAAATTACTGACAACAGTCTGATGAAGACAGTGATATTTTCCTGCCTCATTTGAAACTCCTTAAATTTCCCTGATTTTAAAAAATATCCAACACTTCTTTGAAAACATAATGCCTTTCAAAGTGTCTCCTATAAAGCCTCAAAAACTACGTGCTCTAATCTCCTCCACATGTCTGAAGATGTAGGTTGGACAGGCTGTAGGGTTTTAGGTTATTTTAGCCATGAAAAATACACTGAGTCTTTTTTTGACTTTTAAAATTAATCTGGGTAAAGAGGTATCCATGCTTTCCAGGTTTAGTCCTCATGTTTTGGTTGAATATGGAACTCCATTTTTGACATTATGAAGGAAAAGACTTTATTGTTTCCAAAATTAATTCCACTGAAGAATGAAGCATTTTCCCATAATTAGTCCATTCCCTCCACACATGCTTTCTAAGCAGTGACCAACTCCTAAGAGTGCAGTATTTAGACATGTTCTTGATCATGTCAATTTTAGCATATGCTTTAACATATAACGAGTGGAACAGCAAGTCCCCAAAGTGTGTTAGTCACAGTTTTAGCTTAATCCTTAAATTAAACCTCAAATGAAGTTTTAGCAATCTCTTAGATTCCAGATTCTTCATGGTCTGTAAAGATTTTAATTCATGAGACTTCCACCACTCTGTATCTTGCTCCAAAAAGATATGACCTGATCTCTCTCTATTTATACTAGTTCTTTGGGTGGAAGGATGAGAGGAACACGGGAGGAAGGCCACTGAAGACTTGTGAGTCTCCCATCCGGGCATGTTTTCTCTGGTTGTCATAAAAATGCCTTCCTCTGTTCTTCGAAGATGAGCAGAAAGGATTTTGCCCATACCCAAACCCCATATTTCTGCAGCACATCCAAATATATTCCTTCATTGTGGTAGGAGCTGCAGAAGTTAAAGTCTGAAGATAAGAAATAGCCATTATGAATTAAGAAATGTTAATGGGAATTAGATTTACCTCAAACCTAATCACCTTGAAAAATGGCATTCTGTGAACTGCTTCAGTTTTGGAGATAACCATGGTAGCGTACTTATTCCCAAGTGTGATAAGCCCTATGTGGCATTCAATCCTGCTGCAGTTCCTGGCTTCAGGAGATGTTTGAGTGACACACTAGTGGCTCCTCTTTGATAGATCCATATTCTAATCATGTTTGATCCTGTGTTAGTATGTGAGAACTGTTTATAGACCTTGAAATGTGCAACTAACTGCTCATGCTATTAACAAGATAGTTTGGGGGGTTTTAATTGAAGTTACTGAAATGTGAGTCCATGCCCTATTGTTCGTGATACTGGAAGACAACTTTTGACAAATACTGTAAGAACAAATAAGAGCAAATTTGTGCCTGTTCTGGGTATTTGAAAGGCCATTACCTTACATTTGTTTCTGTCTTTTCCTGTACTTCCCAACAGAGATCTGTGTAGCTATTTATAGTCATATTTCTGTATTCCTTTTCAGTTAATCCAAGGATGAAGTGTTTTATAGATTTAACTTGGTAACCTTTGCTTCTTAGTGGAATTCCTTGAAAAAAACACACAAACAACCCCTTCTCATGTTTGAGCACTCTGAGTACCAACTCTGCCTAGTCTTATTGCCACAGAAGACCTCCTGTTGCATTGTCACCTCTGAAATGTAGTTACAGCATCGGAGGATGTGGAGGCAGCGTTGTCCCATTGAAGAGTGAAAGCAGCTAGATCACCACTTTCGTTCACTGCCTTACACTTAAAGAACAGACCTTACTGCTACTTACACACCTTTGTTCCCTCACATATGAGACTGAAATAGGTAATGTTTGTTTTGGTTTTTTTTACTTTTCCAGTGTTTCTTTAGTGCTCATCACACCTAATCTTTTACGATGGGAAGCTCACTGATTCATTTTTGTAACTAACTTGCTGTTGATTCCCATGAACTTGTTGGCCAAAGACTTTTACTAATAATGTCATATGAACTTCATCTTCAACTATCAGGAGAGGTTTCAAAATCTGGGAGCAGAAACAATTACGTTAATAAAGCATATTTGCCTTTTAGACATGATAAGTTCTCTATGATCTGGGAATGGTCGTTATCACTGAGGCTGAATTGTTGATCATGACAGTATTACTAGTTAGGAGGTAAAACTGATCTGCAAAAAATAGTTTGCATTATCAGTTGCTTCTCTGTCAACCTTCTATCCCTCTTGATCTAGAAATGAAGTCCTTGGAAAATGAATATACAAAACAAATGTCTGTTGTAGAGCAAGATGTTCTTTAATTTACTTCCTTTTGTTTAAAAGTGACGTCTGTTTAGCACATCGGTTTAGATATGATTTAAAGCAGTTGACATGACAGATTGAAAACTTAAAATGTAGCATGAATAATACACAGTAAATTTATGTTGGGATGTTTTTATTCACTAGGGAGCCCTGAATAAGTTAGCAGCACTTGCAGCCACAACTTGTATACAGGGGAATAATTTGTATTTATTCCATTCTTCCAGGGAGCTAACTGATGTGTGCGTGTATATATCTATATATATATATCTATATATATATACATACACACTTGTATGTATGTATATGTGTGTGTGCATATATATGCATACTATATGTATGTATATATGTATATGCATATAGTCAGCTAGCTGAGATTCACACTCACACAATCTATGCAGTTTATTAACAGTTAGCATATCATCTGTAAATGGAGCTCACTGCAATTTGAGATGTGCCCTGCTAGGAGCTAATGAGCAAACTCCTGCCTAATATTGACAATTAATCAGGCATAAAAGCATCTAGGATCAGGACCCATTGCCAAGCATAGAAGACTCATACAGACTTCAATGAAACATGATATGTGAACAAATTCGTCTAATTGTATATCAGTCCTATGAACAAATTCCCACCAAAACACTTAATTATCTACAGTACAGAAGCAATGCATCCGTCTCAGAATCTGTTAGTGGCTTTTTGGTTTGTTGTAAGCCATTTACCGTAACTAATAAATTGAAAGAAGTATTATTATGTTTTCTTGCCAGTGTTCCTGTTCTAATTGGTCTTGTATACTTGAGCCAATAACTGTGCATTGGCTAGAGTAGCCGAGTAATGGTTACACAATAAAAAAACGATCGTTATTGGCTGAATACTTGTCTCCTGTTGGGGAGGGAAGATTTGGTCTCAAAATGGTAAAAGTGATCTCAGAAGTCCAAAACCAGTGCAATAAAAGGGTTACCCCTGTAGTCTATAGCAAAATAATAATAATAAAAAAAAATTGCCAATATGGAAAACATGTATTTGCTCAGGTTCTGTGAGCTTAATAGTGATACTATCTCTGGTATATGACTTTTTTTCTTCTAGAATAAAAACTGTGTGTCCCTTTCTAGTTTAAAACCATGGTAGAGGCTTTTTTGGCAACATCAATAGAAAGCCTGTTATGACACACAACAGAAAATCACTTGAAAAAGTATTGCGGTTACTCACTACAGAAGAACGATTTGTGCAAAGATAAGATGCTTTGGCCTTGAGACACACACAAGTAAATTGGGTAGTTTTCCTAAGAAGCATTCTTGTTGAACTGTTTTTCTTTTCCATTTCAGTTGACAATATGGATCTGTAGTATATTGTTGGATCTGCCGTGTGATAACACAACAAAGCCTGTGTTCTGCTCTCAGCGGTGCTATTTATACGTTGTAACATTTTTCAAAGTACCGCTTTGGTGTTCTTCCACTGTTTTTTAGAAAAGACAAGATAACCTGCCCCCAAAACAGATAAATAAATAAATAAAAGCAGCTATAAGTCAGATTCAAGTCTGGATATTTCACTGACAGTAAAGTCCCTTTTTCAGTTTATTTACAATGAAGAGCTGCATCCTGCAAATGATGCAATATGAGCCAGAGTCCTCCACTTACAAAGGGAGAAGGCAAGAGCTGCTCAAATCTTTTTCTTTAGCCTAATACTTTGAATGGACAGCAAGGACTGTCTCTGGCATTGGGCTGAGGATTGACTACGAGTAGCTGTCATCCAAAAAATCTCCTCAGCAGAGAGGGCACAAGCCACAGTCTCAAGTGGAAGGCAAGAGCAGTGAAGGAAGCAGGCTAAGCAACTACTCATTTTTGTTTGAAGATGTCTCATGGTAAGAAAGCTCAGTATCACTGCTGAGCTTTCATATTGAAGTGTATCTTCATGTGGTCTCCGGGAGAGACCCTTCTGTCCTGGATGCCAATCACTTGTGCTCAGCCAGAAGTTGAAGTGACACTTACTCATTGCTGGAAATCAGGGAAAGAAGCAGGAAGGGATTTATGCTAGGCAACAGCACAAGGCTTAACTCATCCTTAGGCAGCAAAGAAAGGGGAAAAAAAAAAAAAAAGACTGTTTAAAAATTTAATACTGCTGTATTTTGGAATACACAGTTCACCAAAAATAAAACAAGACTAATCCTGACTTTCCCTTAAACTCACAATTTCCATTTTCATCATCAACACTGCACAGTTTGGCAATGGCTAGCTTTTAATATTAACCATTTTGTGTGAGTGTATGTGTCTGTGCATGTCCACACCTCAGCTAAAAATCAAGAAGAAATATGATCGCTACTTGTTAAATGCTGGATTTCACTTATGATTACAGTGAATGGTGGGATAACAAACCAGGAAGAAATACAGTTAATAAGTTATATTTTTGGGGATGGGCAGTTAATATTATTATTTCCAGTTGTTCCAAAAAGCAAGGACAAGAAGAGAAAGGGGGGGGGGGAAAGTAAGTAAGGAAGAAAGTGTAACACTTCATTAATTGCCTCATGCTTCCTTTAGCATCCCAATGTCCTGATAAAATGGCTCTGTTGTTCCAATACAGGTAACATGCTTTTTTACAGCACAGAATGAATACGTATTCTGAGTAGGTGGAGGAAACAAATTCACATGAAAGACATTATATTCCTGGATATAAAGTTTAGAAGATGTGTGATCTTTCTGTCTAGGACATCTTTCTCGTTTTCTATATGTGGATAATTTTTCTTCCCTTTTTGAAATGTTATTTGTTTTGGGTAATCACAATCAAAGAAAATATATTAACACCTGTAGTGTTATAGATCTGCTTTTCTCTTAATT